>NC_092685.1:30098365-30368365 GCF_964275005.1 Diadema setosum | reverse complement strand
CATCACCACACAAGCAGACGGTTATTAGTAATCTTGTAGGCAAAGGCATGGATGGGTATTGCCCGACTCCTTAGCAACTGCATTCGCTGCTGGCTTGATCTTGATTTTGCATTTCCTGCTTGTGTGAACTGCTTGTGTCAGTACAAAGCTGTGTTATAAAAACAGGATATATGGTACTACAGTTTCCCTGGAGAAAATCACAACTGCCCCCCCCCCTTTGATTTTTGGGGTCTTAAAAAAAAGAGAAATAATACCCATGACTTCCTGAATGAAGGTTCCGTCCTTTGATTTTTCCTATCCCCCACCCCCTCAAAAAAAAAAAAAAAAAACCCAAACAGGCAAACAAAGCAAAACAAAAATGTTCCTAGACCCCTTAATAGTCAACTGTCATTATCATGAGTCCAGTTCATGCATTACACCTGAAAGGAACCAAGTCCCACTTCCCTGAAGGAGCAAGTGTCAAAGCATTCACTGTGAAGTTAGTTAATTAAACCAAGGAGGTGGGACTTTTGACAAGTCCCACCTCCCTGATTAAACATAGGCCCTACATGTAGATTATGCAGTGATCATGTTGGTTTGACACTGCATTATGAACCACTCCAGCATTGCATTTATCCTGTTGAATGAAAGAATGATGTTGACTAGTAGTGGAAGTAGAGTATCAGAGGTCACAGAGAGTATAGCCCTATTGGATTCAGAAGTCAAGTTTAGTCTCACAAACAAACAACGCAAAAGCATGTACTGTGTGATCAGAGCATATCGTACAACACAAAGACATGTTTTGGCATAATAACAATGATAATACTAAGTCCAGCATTCATGCGCCATTGATAGTGGCCCATATATACTGAGGGGGTCTAGGGCAATTACCCCTGGGCAATTACCCCTTACCCTTTCCCTTACCCTAACCCTAATCCTAATCCACAGCCCAATCCTAACCCTAACCCTAATCTTTACTCTAACCTTATACCACTAAGGTGCAGAGGTGCAGAGGGACATATAGAGAGAATAACATAATATTGTACGTTGTACATAAGTATGAAAGTTGAAGAACAAGGAAGAGATAGAAATATATACCAAGAAGAGTCAGAAATATATACCAAGAAGAGTCAACAAATATTCTATCAAACGAAGATGCGAACATAATATTATGACTTCAAATGCTTTTTAAATGTTTCAATTAAATGGTTTTAATGTGTATTCACTCTGGTCTTCAGAAGTGTGCCTTCTTGAAGCCCCTGTGGCACAAAACACTCAACACCTGAGAAATTATACGCATATCCTACATGCTATTCACTTAACCCAATAAGTTCTAGGGAATTTTGCAGCATGAATTATCATCTTACCTTCATTACAGTTGGCACCTTTGAATTTCACATGACAGTAGTTAACATCAGAAAAAGTTTAGATGGAACTAGCTAAATTTGCTGAAAAAAAAAAAGATTTTACAATTAAGTATACAATATACCAGAAGAACAGAAATCAATGTCTTCTTTTATATTGTGTAGCTTGTTTAAAAGTCTGTTATAGATTTAGCCATTCATAGGCTATTAGCAATTCTGCAACCAATCACAAACTTGTGTTCAACAAAAGGCTCAAAATGGAAAAAATAATATTTTGTTTTAGTTTTATGCAACAGTAGCAATGAATGGTAAAATCATTATGGTATACAGCACCAAACCCAAGAAATATTGTTTCTTGAACTTGATGAGTTGATAGCTAACGGACAAATTCATTTTTTACACACCTGTATACATAACAAAAAACTGTCCATTTAATGACAACTAGAAAGTTTGCCCAAGGCTTGCCCAACATGGCCACAATTCACTAATGCATGCAGTGTGCATTCCAAGAATTATCATGTATGAGCAGGTGAATAGATTTGTCCTTTGAGGAAAAAATATCCATATTATTCTAATACAATGGTAAACAGGCCTCGTCCTTCAATGTATATTGAATCCTACTGAAATCACTTTCATTTGTTAGCAAAGATTTTTAAGAAATAAAACATTTACAACTGTATAATAGATGGTACCTGATGAAACCCCCCTGTTCTTATATTTGAAAAGGAATTTGTGTGAATTTATTTAGATTCTTTAGGCCAGATTCAACAATTATTGATAGATTACGTTACAGTGCACTCCCATTATGATGAACAAGCCGGTTGTAACGAAGTTCAGGTTATGAAGTATACGCTCTATTTATTCTATTGTTTATTTGTTCGGTTATAACGAAATTTCGCTATAACGATCCAAGAAAACTACCAGACCCGAGGACTTCGGTATAATGGGAGTCCACTGTACTTGTCTTATTGCATCAATATTGTGATATTTTGTTGATAGTCAAATAAAGCATGTTTGAGTTTATTAATCCATGCAAATAAGATGTGTACTCTGCTCTAAGATGCTTCCTTGCTATAGATTGTGTTACACACGAGATTGATAAAGAAACACTTGTAAAGACAACACTATCTTTGCAAATTTGCGGTGTTTTTTTTTTCTACATCTTACTTGCTCTATAATGTAAACAATGCAGATAGCTCTCTTAATACATTTCCTTTACGTCATTCTGTTTTGTAAACACAATTCAGCAAAAATTTTATGGCAAAATCATGAGGTGATAATAAAGTGATGACTAGTGGAGTGTGCATGAGACAACTAACCATTAGTGTTCTCAGTGAGTTCTCTAGTGCAAAGTACACTTATTTCATAAGCTAAACATTAAATTTCTGACTTGAAAAGACAAAGGCATGACAAATACAGCACAACTAGAATGCTTCCAAGGGGAAAACTGAACAATAGAATCAAGTCATGTGTATGGGTATATGATGATGAGCCATACAAAACAATCTGTGTGCTTAGTGTGAAAGAGCGTTCATGTATGCAGTAACCTCATCAGATGCGAGTGAACCATGACCATAGCACTCTGCAGGATGTGAGGAAAGGTACGTAACAAGTGAACTAGGTGACAAGGTAACTGCTTGTTGGATTTTCTTGGTACCTTGTTCTTGAGGTGTAGGATGCATTAATAAAGTTTTGGGCATTAAGTCCTCATGGTCAAAGGTCACCAAACTTTAGCTGAAAATGATATATATATATATATATATATATATATATATATATATATATATATATATATATATATATATAATAGCTTTGGCTTCATTTTTATTGTCCAGTAATTTCATGGTGAATTGTAGAAGTAAATGGACAATTACTTCCATGAAATCAAAGTGGTCAAAGGTCAAAGTCAGAGGTTGCCATAATGTAGGAAGAAGAATGTAACAAATTTAAGTCTTTACTTCCACTTTGAATGTCCAGTGATAATGTAAATTGAGTGGATAGGATGGACAATAACAGCAACCAGTTGCATGAACATGACTGTAGTGATGGGTCAAAGGTCACTGTAGTACGAAATGTCATTCTTGTGCCATAACATCAGTTAGAAGTGCAATAGTGATATAATTTGGTGGAATGGTTGGAATGGAATTTTTTAAAAAATGCATGAAACGATAAAAGTCAAAGTTAGGTTACCAAAACTTAGCTTAAAATGTGTATCAGGTGTAAGTCTAATGATAATATAATAAATTTGGTATAATGTGTGGAAATAAACTGGGAAAACTTCATATTGACTGGTCTAGAACTTGTTTTGGGTGAAAATGAGTGAAACTCCATCACACAATTGCATAACTTCCTTCATATTTATCAAATTTTGATCAAATTTCCACCGTTGTGTTCATAAATAACTTTTAACAGGTCCAGAATCCTGGAAATGGGAGAAAAGTCTGTCTCCTGTCCCTTTCTAATTGAAAACTAAACAAATTTTTTTACATGAATAGGTAAGGAATGATAGTTTGTAGCACCTCTGAAGAAGAAGTATTAGGTAGTTTATAATAGCATACACTGAAAGAATACCACAAATAAGTTGCATCAAGGTCTATTTAAAGTATTCAAAAGGTAGCTCGACTCTTCCCCATATTATTATATACATTATATATCTGCAAAAAATGTTGGTTTCCATAGATTTAGTTCAGTGAGGGACACACCACATTGGATAGAATGATCGAAGACTATGTTATTTTCAATCAAACCAGGTTGATGCTTTCTAATTCGGAAGTATGTGTATGTACATTTATGTACGTGTGTGATATCTGGTCCCCATCTCCAGGACAGAACAACAATCACATAAACAGTCCTTCTTTCCTCGCACAGTATAGGGCTCACACCTGTAAATAAAATGGACTGTCCCAGACCCCTTCACAAATTCGTACCAAAGATACCAAAATAAATGAAGAAAAAAATTAATTAAAAATCAGTGATGTAGTTTGGCAAAAAACTGAATAGCTGTAGATATTGAGTATGAATTCCTCTACAAACTGCAGTTTGGTTGGAAGATGAAAGCTTTTCTGATGGAATTTGAGGGGACTATATTTCATTGGGTACGTGTACGGAAAATAGGTGAGTTTTTGAGTGACAAGAACTCGTAGTCTGGCTTTGCGGACCCCTGGACAGAATTAGAGCAGAACAACCCACCCTGGCAATCTGATGGATGAAAGGTAATATCTCACTTATTCAGGTTAGTGAAGATGAAACACCTCATTTCTCCCAGCTATTTTACGGAATTTTTTGAAATTTGAATTTTAACACACGTCTCTATGGGGAATTATTTACCCATGTGAGCCCAGTACGGCAGTGGAACAGCCTGCCCCAAGTGGTCATCCTGGCACCGTCTGTAGAGGTCTTCCGTCATCGCCTAACGGAAGATGTGGAGTAAATTGAGCAACGTTTTTTTTTTTTTTTTTTTTTTTTTTTTTTTTACTTGCACCATGTATATATGCACCTTGCATCCAGGCACTGCACACTCAGGTGCCCTTGTGATACGCACACACACATGTAAATCTGCAAGAATCTTCAGGATTGAAGGAGGCAGAATAAATAGAAGAAGAAGAAGAAGATGTACACAGGCATGTTTGCCTTTGTACATTTGCATATAATATGTGCTTGTGATTTGTGAGATTTCGTGAGGATGTATCTGTTTCAAACACAAAACGATTCTCTGTGCATCAATGTCTTTTCTAGCTCATTAGATTAACAACCATTAGTTCATTCAAACAGATGTAATAATTTTCATTTCATTTCTCTATTAACAGTTTGGTCATATTGATGAACCCGTGACATCAACAACTACTTGTAACAGTGATCTTACAAAAAAAGGGCTTGAGACCAGGTGGCACCATATACTATCACCTTGGAACACTACACACGGGAGACCATTTCCAGATGAGCCCATCGCCAATGGTGCCATTGGTCAGTCACTTGTTGCTGTGGATGTGCAGCCCTTATCAATGGGACTTACTTCAGCGGTCACCAGTGACTATGAACTGATATCTCCACAGCATCCAAGCGTAGGCGATACGTTACACTACCATCTGTTTGCCAAGGATGCCAACGGGCGAGCTCGGCACCGGGGCGGTGATTTCTGGTACGCTGTTCTACAAACACCCAAACTAAAGGTAGATTAATGCTATTAAATGTTGGGTGGATATTTGTGTGGTTTTTTTAAATATATATTCCTCACCCTGTGTCTGATATGATTCTCCATCTTGAATGGGTCAGAATTTGCTCTGCGGATGTGCGGCAGCTGTTATAATCTGAAATATATAAAGCATTGCATTGCACTCTATTTTCTCTTCCCATTTGCTGTGTATTGGGAAAATTGTTAAACATAGCAATCCCTTCTCTCTTTAGCACATTTTGTTTTCTGGAGTCATACTTGTAATGTAGTCACCCTCGATTCAATTGTGATTTGGCAGTGGCAAATGTTCAGGGAAATAATTTATTATTCCAAAGATGGACACATTATGTTTCACACCATTGTCAGATTGAATTTGTGAAAAGAATAATCAAATTAGAGGAACAGAATCTTTGTAAGTTTCATCAAAGTTGAATTGAAACTTTAAAAGTTACGGAAGTTAGGAGTTTCACAGGCTTTCACTGAGTAGGGATATTGATGACAATTGCATTATATGCAAATTAGCTGAGGGATGGTGTCATTAAGTCACATTTCCAGTGTCAGTTTGTGCACAAAAATATAAACTTCACGTTTTTGACTGATTAATTAAGTGCCACCCTTTCCCTCAAAAGGTTACCTCAACAAAACAACAAAGGAAACTAGTGGGGGTTTTGTTTTTGTTTTGTTTGTTTTTTTCTCAAGGAAATTTTGGAGATGTATGTATTTGTATTAAATGGAACACTGTCTTGTGAGAGCAGAAATAAATCTCCTTTTCTGATTAACATAATGGCTGCTGTACATATCACTGTTTCATGAGATCATGGAAACTTGATTAATTTGTGAATATACTTATTTTGTGTTCTAATTTGAAGAAACTTCTCCCATTCTCATGGTGGAATCTTTTTTTTTTTCTCAATAGGTGCATGAAACAAAGCATTGGACATGAATGTGGGTTATACAATGCACTTGGGGCCTTGTCTGATGATCTAGTAGAAGGGATGCTTTCACAAGTAGTGGACAGTTTTTCACTGGCGTGAAACACTCCTAATGAAATGAAGTGCAAGGAGATGAAATAACGGCAATTTTCTGTTAGATATATATTGAGCAGATGATCTTAGTGGAACATGCTCACCTTTGCCACTTCAATTTAATTAAATTCAAATGATTTCATTTCCATATAAAGTTATACAAAGCAATATACATAACGCTTACATGAGTACATAATATAGGTTTTCCCGGTCAATTTCATACTTTTGTCATTCAAGTTCCTATTCCGAGCATTCAATTTCACGCATTCCGCGCTCGTAGCACTGAATCAGCAATCAAATTCAAAATCCGGAAATAAAACAAAGATAGTAAAAAAATATTTCAGTCTATCAATTATACCAATATTAATTCCTGAAATTTCTTTACAGAAAACATTACATACAAAGAACTTGCCTTGGTTTTTTTTCCATGCAGGCGAGCACTGCTGCAAGGATTGTCGACCACGACAATGGGACGTACAGCTTGTACTTTTTGGCAGGCTGGGCCGGCAAGGTGCAAGTATATGTGACTCTGGTCCATCCGAGTGAGGCTGTGGACTACCTCAGGGGGTCTTTTCGGTTGGTTTTTGCTTTTTGCTCTTAGAGCAGTGATTTTTTATCATCCTGTTTTGACAGGATGACGTAGTAAATGGAGTCTCCTGAAAGTATCCTTGTTGTACAGTCTGCCTGACTGCAAGAATTGAATTCAATTATGCACAGGGAAATATGGCACACTTACCCTATGCTTTTATTTATTTTATTATTATTTTTTTTAATTTTGCAAGTTGACTGATATTCGATCGTGAAATAAACGACTCGCTGGATATCATCTCAAAGGTTGGAAATAACCGACTTTTGTCCCGATATTTTGTGATGTATTTCTCATTTCCTTGCAGATGTTTGCTAGTAAGTTGAGTCACTCATGAAATATTGTCTATATCCAAGACTTGATCGGTTAACAAAACATGGTTCTGAGCTAGTATTTAGTTTAATCTGTGTGTTTTTGATGTATCAGGGAATCTCATTGATGGATCTTTTCTGTTATCTTGTGTTGCAATGGTCACAATTTTAATGCAGTGAATCCCGTTATAGCAAACATTGCTATAACGAAAGTCTTGGTATAACGAAGAAAAAGTTCAGGTCCCACAGTTATCATCTATACATCTTTGTATACTTTACTGTTTTGCCTACATTGAAATTTTTGAAATACAGTATGTAACAAAAAAAAAAACAACAAAAAACTGTCAGTCCCAAGGACTTCATTATATCAGAAATCCCCTGTATAAATATTTCTTTGCTGTCACTTTGAATGTGAGAAATGACAGCTGTTTTGATTAAAAGGAATCACTGATATTTCTTTTTATCTACTGCTGCATGTGTAATATTTTTTATGCTCCAGGCCCGTAGCCAGGATTTTTCAAGGGGGGGGGGGGGTGCGGTCACTAAAAAAACGGACCATCGGTACCAATACCAATGATGACACACACACACACTCACACACACACAATTGTATATATATATATCCTTTGGACGACCGAACTACAAAAGTTGTATAAGAATTTGCGCGCGAAGCGCGCCGCAAATTGTGAATTTTGACTGTTTTAATGACGTTTTAAAGTCTCGAGGAAATTTGTATTTTTGTCTGTTGCATGCAATCGCGTTACAGTATTTCATCTAGGAAATAGTAAAAACTCATTTTGCCAGGAAGTTGCAAAGTTTAATTGTGTTCGAGACTCTGCGCGCGTAGCGCGCCGCAAAATTGAGAATAGTGATTTTCCTGGTGTTGTTTTAACTTTTATTTTTTCTATTGTATACCCGCGTTAGCAGGCCTGAAGCCTGGTATGCGAGTTTGTCAAAAACGAAAATAAATAAGAGAACTTTTAAAACAAAATGAATTGTAAATGTGAACCATTTATATTTTGCCTCCTTGTGGTAGGATATTTCCAGCATTTCCGAACTTTCAAATAATCATTTTAGATTTAATAATATTAAAGGTAGTAGATCCGATTCGCAAACATCTCCAATATCAGTCAAATGTCATATTAACCATCATGCTAAGAAGGTTTTCTTTGTGAAATTTGGAGGTCAGTGAAATTCAAAAATTAAACATCCGTTAGCCATTGGAAGAAGTTGAGTGCAAATTCAGACCTCAGGCTATAGTGCTCAGATGTTTTCCTATTTGATTTGTTCTGTCTTACTGTGCACACTAAGATACATATTGGAATGGTTATTTCTTATCTATTAAATTATAGTAGCATATTTGGTTACTAGCTGTCTCTAGGCATTTTCGAATTTGGGCTGCAAAGAGATCCACTACATTTAAGTTAGAAGAGAGATAAGTAAATAATGATAAAATAAACAAACAAAAAAGAATGAGTTTCTTTTGTAATACTATCTTACAAACTTTTTACTTTACCATTTTACTTCATAGCTCAGCACTTTCCATTCTCTCTTATACCCTCTTACCCATTACATTTAAATGAAATACAACTAAAATGAGTTTGCGTGCCTGCATGATACTCTTTGGAAATTATAAGTGAAAATGTTCTTAGGTTTTGGCTCACTTTAAAATGAGAACCAATAAAACTGTCACAACATGAGAAAATGTATAAGTAATAATCAACACTACATTTCCGAATTTGGCCTGCAAAGAAATCCGCTACCTGTAAGTTAGAAAAGAGATTAGTAAATAATGATAAAATAAACAACAAAAAAGAATGAGTTTCTACCGCCGTATCCAGAACAGAGCCTGAAACGGTGCAGGCTCAAGAAATCGTTTGTACTATAATACGTCTTGAAGTACTGTGTGATACTGTTGACTCAGACTTCTACAAAGCTGTAAGTGAGAATTGTAATCCAATCCCACTCATTACCTGAGATATTTATGAAAATATATCAATAAAGAATGTAAATTAAATAACGATGCGTCACAATGCAGTCTAACGCTCTCACAATGCTATCATACATAGGGTTTTTCACTGACTGTTTTTACTCCGGAGCTCTTGCAATATTCAGGCTTTTGTAATACTATCGGACAAACTTTTTACTTTACCATTTTACTTCATAGCTCAGCACTTTCCATTCTCTCTCATACGATTTGATTGGAGCATGCATTCATAATGGAAAATAGTTGACATAATAATCTATCCCCAGGCATTATCATGCCAACATGTACTTATATATACATGTACTATATCTTTGTGAGACGTAGATATAAAATGTCTCAGGTTTTCGATTATAGTAATTTCGAGGAAATTTCTTTAATTTTTATCATATATGTAAACTTGAGGCTATTGGATTTTCATCCACTTACCTCTGTTCCTGTGAAAATATGCAAGTGTCAACCTCAATGTCATCCACGAATCGCACGTACTCGGGCGGCCAGTGGAAAAAAAAAAACACCGGTCACACACGCCAAGGGCCATGGCATGCAGTGCCAATATAATAATAGCTCGCACAAATTCATACATAACATTTGTGTTTGTGTGCATGGGGACGATCCGATGGTTCATACAACAAAAGGGTTTCGTACAATTATTTTTAACATTGTTAAACGTACTCTTCCACATTTACGTAGCATATAATGTGTCTTTATATTTATTTGGATTGTTATCTTGAGAATTGCTAAAAACCGTTATTATGAAAAAGTGGACCTTTCAGAATTTGGGGGGGGGGGGGGGGTGCGTACGCACCCTACGCACCTCCCTGGCTACGGGCCTGTGCTCTATCCTAAACCAATATCTCAACGATCCTTTGAAGTCATTATGATGTGTTTGTATCAGGATTTTACTTATAACAGCATCGTTGCATGAGTGTATTGTTTCTTATTTTCTCAGACACGAAGAAAAGAAAGTGCAATGGGAAGGCTTGTTTACATCCCCAGAGCGGACGGAAAATTCCCTTTGTTGGGTAGCTTACAGTGGTGAATGGTCCAAAGTATGCGAGTACAGGCCAGTGAGGGCGCTATTCCAAACACGAATTCTGTGCTCCCAACCGCCTAGTCTCCCATGTGACACCCTGAGGGGCTTGAGGGGAACGACAACATACAGGAACCAGTTTGAGCGAGTTCTCCCCAGAGAGAAGGCCTACTTATTTCAAGAGTAAGAAGCATTGACAAGTTTGAAACCTCTCTTCTTTATTTGAGAATGTGAATGTAAAAACAGTGTTTCAACCCTGAACATTCAGTGGAGGTCTCAGTTAAACCAAACAAGGACTTTGCAACAGGCACTCTGCAATGTAGCAGAGTTTGGTAAATTTCAGCAATGCATCAATTGTTGAGTTTTTGGGCTTTCCTACTATATTATTGCCAGTTCAAAAATGATTTTAAAAAAAAGTACAGGCAAAGTAAACAGGAGAGGCAGGGGCTTGTTTATTAAATTCTCCAGTGGAGAAGAGAATAGTGATTCAAATATAAATAAGTGACATCCGTGTCTCTTGTTGGTCCACCATTTCCTGTATGGGGTGTATGATTACCAGATGTGCCAAGTCTTCCTGATCTGTAAAAGCGTCTGTGAAGACTTCACAGCATTTTCTTCAAATTGCGACAAAAGAATAAAGGCCTTCCTGATTTGGTACTCAGTTTTGCTCACTGAGATGAAGTCAAATGCACAAATGTCTCCTAGATACAGTCAGACCATTAAGTTATGTTACTCCCGCACGCACTGCGCACGGGGCTGCTTCGTGCGGCTGCGTGCGGTTTCGCACGGGTGCGTGCGGCTCCGTGCCATTTCGCACGGCCTCGTGCGGGTGCGTGCGCTTCTGTACGCCCCCGTGCGACTCCGTGCGACCTCGTGCGCCTCCGTGCGGCTGCGTGCCAGTCAGTGCGACTCCGTGCGGCTGCGTGCCACCGTCGAGTGCGGACCATCTGGCACGCTACCGTGCGAGGTGTTGGCACGGTACCGTGCGTAGTGTTGGCACGCTACCGTGCGAGTCCGTGCGAATCCAGCATCCTGCTAGTCCCGCCCCGATACGGGACTCTTATCTTTTTTTCACTCTCTCATACGCCCTCATTGGCGGTAGCGCGAAGTCTTCTCGATCGTGAATGCTAAGCGTATGAGAGGAAGAGATTGAAAAGAACAAAAAACTTCTGCCATATGTCTTGTTTCTCGCTTTATTGCAGCGTATGTCATTGTCGAAGTATAAATGCTATGATAAATGTTGGTAACAACCACATGAGAACTTGCACATTCGATTCCCAACAACCATTAAATCATTAGGGTCCGCAAAAAAAGGTTACATAATACATACGAAGCACCTCATTATAATGTATTCGATGGACAGGGGCAGAAAAAACTGGCTGTCTGTAATCGGCCTTTGAACATCTCTATTATGCTCATAATCCCCGACTTTTCAGATGGCGGCTACGAGCGCGTCCAGGGATGTTTTTGTATCAACATTCTGACTATTCATGGGGTACAATGTAACCTGATACTCTGGCCACCTGGTCTATTCAAAGTATTCTTACGTAATACACGCGCGTAATTATGTTAGGCTGTGTTTCACCATGATGAATATATAGGACCCCACAGTAGCAATATCGGCTCTTGCGTTGTATGAATGCTATACAGGGATCCTCCATTTGGTTCTTTGGCCATGTAGATTCTTTTAACGATCTTATAAGCAGACTGTCACTCATAAGTATGACAGAAAAAAAAAACGACAACTTCAAGCAACATCGAAGTTGAGTTTCGCGAACTAATCTTCCATTTGAGTTGGTTTCTCGGTTTTGTTTCAACAATTTTATAATGTTGACAAAAGCTGATGGGATGTTCAATATTCAAATAAATCATTGCACCTCTCTCGCAATCTTTGACAACTAATGATGACTAAACCTGTGAAATCCACGATTTATTTATTTATTTATCTATTTCTTTTTTTTTATAGAGACGTTTTCTTTTTGAATTTATCTATCATGACTGCCTCCAGATTTCGACCATTATTATATGACTTAGGTTTCCATGGGATCAATAAAGGAGATCAACGAGCGCATTTGTAGGTTTGATGTCGGGTTTAATGTTGCAAAGTTTATGTGCAATCACGATTCACTTACAACCCTATATATACCGTAATGTCGGGATGAGATATTGTTCACTACACAACAAGTGAGATTAAATCTTACACAGTGATATGATATATGTGATAAAAGTCATCAGCAAACGGGATAGATTATTGTTTTGTCTATGTGTGTGTGTGTGTGTGCGTGTGTGTGTGTGAGAGAGAGAGAGAGAGACATGAGAAAGGGAGGAGAATATATATATATATATATATATATATATATATATATATATATATATTCACTTACAAGTATATAATTTTATAAAACACATGTTCAAGTCAGTTGACGGAACATTTATAAGCTCTTTCGGTCTGCGTATGAAACATCGGAGTCTATGCGATAAGAAGAAAGATTGAGAGATAGAGACAAAAAATAAAATAGGCTGGTCTTCTTAATTTTGTTCGATGAATGGTAATCTGAACACACTTTTGCAAACGAAATGAAATATTATACACGGCTAGGTTTGCCTATAATCTTGGTTATGGTGATATCTTATTAGATTATACATAATAATACGGGCAAAGTATCTTGGATAAGTGATCGCCACCATCGATGAGGATATTCAATCTAGACGACTAATTGAAGATGATGAGAATGAAGAAGACATAGTGGATAGCTGGAAAGGAAAGTACTCGTAATGTGATGCAACGAGATAAAAATGAAGGAGCACGAATCGAGGCAAATGTATTACAAAGGAGGAGAAAATGGCATATTCGAGTGTTCAAAATGGTTTATCATTATGCAAAGATTTCATAGTCATTTTTTTTCTGTGTGTGTGTGTGTGTGTACGTTTGTTTTCTAATTTTACAGTTATGTAATTCAAACTCGTCGACAAAATAAAAGAAAAAAAAAGATAGCGCCATGAATATGTTCATAATTCAATCTCAGTTTCCTCTCACTATATCCTATCACTTCAAAAAACTATTCAAATTAGAATGCCCATAGACAATTCAAATTCGTCTCCATGTGAGAGAGCGTCTTTTCAAGCAGGGTCGCAGGTGACCATTCCCGAATTCGACGCAGAAGTTTATTCAATTTAGCAACAACAACAACAACAACAACAACAACAACAACAACAACAACAAAAAGGCTGGCCATCGCGTATGTTCCAGCAGCTGTAGAAGAAGCCGACATGATCATAGAAGTATGACAAGCACAAGCCACACAGGTTTGAAGGCCTAAAATTATCACATCACTTGAGAAAATAAGGAAAAGGCAATATTTTTGTTGAAATAAACAACATTTCTCCTGGCATTCTTCAATCTCTCATAACAGACGGCTAATTTTGCTGAATTGTTCTTCTCTTATGTCATGAGTGTAAATCAATATTTGTTTCATAGTTTATACAGTACCAGTCATCCCCCGATAAAAGACAAGAAAGAAATGAAGAACTAATCTCATTCAATAAGCATAATGTATAAAGTAAATGAGCATTTGATGCAATCGTTTATGAATACGAAAATGCTGCAATGTGCATGAGTTCGCGAAGTCTAATGGAATGAAAAAATGTAGTCCTACCTAAATGCATATATATATATATATATATATATATATATATATATATATATATATATATATATGTTACACACACACACACACACACACACACACACACATATATATATATGTTACGCTGGCACAATAAGTGAATAAACCACTTCAATAGCAGCATGAAAACATTTGATTTCATCGATACACATGAGATAAGACAAGAACACTTCATGCTTTTATTGCCCGAAATACCTTGCTCCTAATAGTCCATGGGCCAAGACCCGAAAAATGGGTTGTTGGTACCATCTGAGGTGGCAAAACATTTTTGGTGTCAGTTTGTTTGTCGGGCATAGATATGCTTATCAAGCTATGATAGCATTTCCAAATGAGTAGCTTAGTCATAATAAATGAATTTTTAACCAATTTGGTCTCGTTTTTATATACCTATACTTCTGAATCGAAACTAAACCGCTATACAAAGAAGAGCACTGCCTTCTGTATGTCCCACTGATCTCCCCTCTAACAGAGGGGAGATCAGTGGTATGTCCACAGGTGTTCTGTTGTAAACGCGGTGCGCTTAGTCTTTATTCAAGGCAGCGAAGGGAATATCCAAAGGGTTATGATGTCCACAGCTGTCACGCGGTGCGCTTAGTCTTTATCTAGACCAATGTACCGTTATCATATCTAAAGTTCCTCATAAAGAGATTATCTATACGGTTTTTATACTACCCTATCAACAAATACATCAGTTTAAACAAAAATCACTCTGTTCATTTACAATATCATTCATTATAATGTATCGTAGTGTATCGGTACATTGTTTTTGCATTATCTTATATTGTTGGAGGGAAATAAAGCGACATTGGCGTGGTATCAGCGTTTTCACCGTAGCGTTTTCGCGGGAAAATGATAAATAATTGAAAGATACGGTAAAATTCACGAGGAATTGCTTTTGTTGTTGTTGTTGTTTTTAGATAAAAGGATATACACTGTATATTAGATACGCTTTGGATATTCCCTTCGCCGTCTAGAATAAAGACTAAGCGCTGTGGACATCATAACCTTTGGATATTCCTTTCGCTGCCTTGAATAAAGACTAAGCGCACCGCGTTTACAATAGAACAACTGTGAACCAGAGCTACCAAGTCTCATGCATTCTGCGTGAGACTCAAGCATTTAGGGTCTGTCTCACGATCTCACGCATGGCACCCATTTTTCTCACGCATCTGGTGAAGTCTGCAATTTGGGCCAAAAATAAGGAGCATCTAGCTCAAAGGATTAAAGTGATAGTTGTAATTGAAGGTATATTTCCCTTTTGCCTTTCAAAATTAGTAAAAAATAGTCACTAAAGTATGCACCAGATCGCATCATTAAGAGCTCATGATTCAAAAAAGCTCCCTACCATGGGAGGGGGACACCCTCCTCGTTCGCGTGCGCATGCGCGCGAACGCCGAGACGCCGAGTCATAAAAATCTGACTCATAAACCTTTTGAACTTGGCATCTCTGGTGAACATACCATAGAGCTGCATTTTACAGCTCTATGGAACATACAGAAGACAGTGCTCTTCTTTGTATAGCGGTTACTTTCGATTCAGAAGTATAGGGATATAACGAGACCAAATTGGTTAAAAATTCATTTACTATGACTAAGCTACTCATTTGGAAATGCTATCATAGCTTGATAAGCACATCTATGCCCGTCAAACAAAATGACACCAAAAGGGTTTTGCCACCTCAGATGGTACCAATATCTGGCCTGGCCCATGGACTATAAACAAAGTGTTACAAAGTGTTCAATTGAAGCGATGGGTTATCACAGGTCCATCTCTCACAAAATTGAATCACCCTTCGCAAATTTGGAGCGCTTTCTACGAAGGCAAATGCATTCTATGGACCGGTGCAGAAAAAAGAGACCGTCTGTAATCGGCCTTTGAACTTCTCTATTATGCTCATAATCCCCGACTTTTCTACGAGCGCGTCCAGGAATGTCTTTATATCAACATCCTGTCTATTCAATGAGGTACAATGTAACCTGATACTCTGGCCACCTGGTCTATTCAAAGTATTCTTGCGTAAAACATTCGCATATATTAGACTGTGTTTCACCATGATGAATATTATTATAGGACCCTATAAAGGCAATAACCATCGGCTCTTGCGTTGCATGAATGTTATACAGAATATTTGGTTTGTTGGCCAAGTAGATTATTTGAACGACCTTTAAATGACATAATCAGACTGTCATTCATAAGTATGAGAGAAAGGAAAAAAACTTCAAGCAACATCGAAGTTGAGCTTCGCAGACCAATCTTTCATTTGAGTTTATTTCTCGGTTTAGTTTCAGCAATTATCCCTTTCATAATGTTGACAAGAGCCTGATGGGATTTTTAATATTCAAATAAATCATTGCATCTTTCTTGCTTTCTTTGACAACTTATGATAACTAAATCTGAAAAATCCATGCTATTGCGGTACCTGTCATCCACACAGAAGTTTCTTTTTTTTTTTGTATAAGAAGTTTGCTTTCTGGAATTATCCATTATGTCTGCCTACAGATATGACTTAAGGCTTCCATGGGATAAATAAAAGAGATCAACGAGCACATTATAGTGATTCAACAGTAGGGGGTTAAATGCTGCCAATTGTATGTACAATGTTATAATTGACTTAAAACTCTACTGCCAAGAAGTATTGCTCATTACGAATCACATGAAATAAGATTTCACATAGTGATAAGACAGAAGTTATTAGTTATAATATAATTATGATGAAAACTCATCACTAACCGGAAAGACTATTGTTTTGTGGAATTTGTATATTTGATAAAACATTTATGAGGTCTTCCGGTCTTCAGGCGAAACACTGGAATCTATGCGATGAGAAGAAAGATTGAAAGGGAGAGAAAGAGAGAGGGAGAAAAATAGGCTGGTCTTCTAAATGTTGTTTGATGAATGTATATATATTATATATATATATATATATAATACAGGCAAAGCATAATTGAGAAGTGATCTTCACTAATGATACTATTCAATCAAAGAATTGGATAACTGGAAAGATAGGGAGAGAGATCAAAGAGGGTGGGGGGGGGGGGAGAGAAATATGATGGTCTTCTAAATTCTTTTTGATGGATGGTAATCCGATCACACTTTAGCAATCGAAATGTAATGTTACATCCGGTCAGGTTAGCCTATCTATGTTATGGCAACATCTTTTTAGATTGTATATACGGGCAAAATATCTGTATACGTTTGTAGGCGGGAATGAAGTGGATAGCTGGAAAGGAAAGTGATGAAATGTAATGGGAAAGAATAAAGGAGCACTAATCGAAGGAAATGTATCATAAAAGAAAAGTAATGGAAACTTGATTATAAATAATGGCACATTATGTAAAGATTTTGCAGTTGTTTTTCTGTATGTTTTTCTTTCAATTTCATAGTTAAGTAATTCATAATCGCCAACAAAAAATAGCTTCCTGAAGATGGCCATTCAGGTTTGTTTTCCCTTCGCTATATGCTATCCCTTCAAATGTAGCATAAACACACTTCAATTTATAGTCCATGGGCCAAGGCCCGAAAAATGGGTTGTTGGTACCACCTGAGGTGGCAAAACCTTTTTGGTGTCAGTTTGTTTGTCGGGCAGAGATATGCTTATCAAGCTATGATAGCATTTCCAAATGAGTAGCTTAATCATAAAAAATGATTTTTTTTTTTTCAAAACCAATTTGGTCTCGTTTTTATATCCCTATACTTCTGAATCGAAATTAACCGCTATACAAAGAAGAGCACTGTCTTCCGTATGTCCACAAGTGTTCTGTTGTAAACGCGATGCGCTTAGTCTTTATTCAAGGCAGCGAAGGGAATATCCAAAGGGTTATGATGTCCACAGCTGTCACGCGGTGCGCTTAGTCTTTATCTGGACCAATGTACCATTATCATATCTAAAGTTCCTCATAATAGGGATTATCTATACTATTTTCATACTACCCTCTAACAAATAAATCAATTTTAAACAAAAATCATTCTGTTTATTTACAATATTATTCATTATAATGTATTGTAGTGTACCGGTACATTGTTTTTGCATTATCCTTTTTTGTTGGATGAAAATAAAGCGACATCGGCGTGGTGTTAGCGTTTTCACACTAGCGTTTTTGCCTGAAAATGATAAATAATTGCAAAATACGGTAAAATTCAAGAGGAATCTTTTTTTTTTTTGGTTGTTGTTGTTATTGTTGTTGTTTTTAGATAAAAGGATATACACTGTATCATAAGCTTTGGATATTCCCTTCGCCGTCTAGAATAAAGACTAAGCGCACCGCGTTTACAACAGAATAGTGTGAACACACCACAGAGCTGCATTTTACAGCTCTACGGAACATACAGAAAACAGTACTCCTGTGCTTATTTTTAAGAATGTGCCTCTCTTAATGATTGCGATTGATGTTCAACTATTTCTTCCACGCAAGCTTGAACAGGAAGAAGCTAAAATTCAGGCAAGGAGACGAGTTTTCTTCCATGATGAGATACAATCATTAAGACACACATCTATTCCCGAAAGTTGTGTGATTGCTTATGTGCTAAAGAATTGTGTCCATTACATGAATCAGACACTATACAAAACGGTTGAAATCTGCTGAAAGTCGAACTTCGTTTTTTTTTTTTTTTTCGTTTCCATTTAAAGCGGGGATAAACTAGAAATTTGTTTGTCTATACTGACAGGAGACATTACATTTTTCCAGTATATGCTCCGCATTTAAACAGTCACCATATTTTCGTGGTCAGAATCAGATAATGGACAAATGATATATTATAAAAATGAAAATACAAAACTACGAACACGCCATATGTACAAACATTATGAACTTCAATGAATTAAACTTACTTGTGATATTCTGCATAAAAAACAACCACGCCGATTAAATAATTTAATAGAATTAATAGAACACACAGCAATATCATGTATGGCGGATCAAATCAAGTTCAATTGGTGAGAAAGCTACATGAAGTTAAAAAGTTGACTTCTTTTCGTTTCTCTTTCAATTCATGAAGACAGAATTACATTGTATATCTAATGAAGAGGATTGTCTCTGTTGCGAACGATCGCTATATGTAGCACTGTTAGTCTTCTGCGCAAATCCTAATCCCTAAATACTTAAATTTTTGCTTGATAATGTAATAGCCCTGCTTATAACTTTATAAAGGACTCGCAAATTCAAAGTTTCAAAACGTATACTAAAATATTATATTGCACACGGTGTATTTCAAAAAACATTTTGAATGCGTTGTGTGTTAGCATGTTAATAGCATCAATCTGCCTTTTATTTTTCGTACGTAAAGCGCACAGAAACGTAACCAAACGTTACCAAATACAGTGAAATGCATTGTACGGCGTGGTACTTTCATTAGAAGTATATCCCATTCCTTTTTACTTTTATTTGCTAGAAGCAGTCGTCAAACCATGCGTCATTTTCGTAGCGACATCACTTAGGAATTAGAATGTATGAAGATAATCGGTACTCATTTATTTTGCGCTACTGACATAGCATTTACATTTTCCAACGTTTATTGACATGCAGTATTATGTTACTGTATGGTTACGATTACGAATGTTGGTTATGAATTCAAAAGACTGGTTTATTAATCGAACTATAAAGGTAATAGCTGTTTTGAAAGTAGTTCGATGCAAATTAAAAACGCAATCGAAATCATCGTCATAGGGGGAACTGATAGCTCTAGAAAACTTGTTTAGGCTAGTAAAGATTGCCGTATGCAATCTTTGTAGAAAGTTTTGACTTAGGCCATCTTTCGAGTATTTTGAGAAATTATATAAAGAATTATGTGTTTTGATTATGTCAAGAATTACTATGAACTATGAGAATAAAAAGGCGCGGTTACCCAAACAATGTCGTAGTTCGAAAAGACATGATGGGTAAAGTGAATTCATGACTTGACTAATCCTTACTGAATTGATGATCACTACTGTAAACCATCAGTTATGTCTTGTAGATGATACCTCTGTAATCGTAGTCAAAATTCTTTTGAGTGATGAGACGAAAACCAACAAACAAAATGCCGTGTATCATCGCTCGAGATTCCAACATTTGGCGTCACCTGACCAACAATAAGTGACGAATCAAATGGAATATTATGTTGTGGGATTAGCAGACTGTGTTACGATTTTTAAATGTTTCGAGCGGTTGTTTAAAAAAAAAGAGAAAATGAGGCAAAGTTTAAAAAATTAGAAAAAAAGCACGTAAATGCCGGCGATCATGTTTGATAATCAAAGTAAGAGATTACAATCGGCCGTGCGGATGTATATGATTGCCTTATTTACATGTCTGATTTCTATAAACTATGTTATATTTAAATTTAAGTTCCCTTTCCTCCTTGATAAGAGTTGTGTTGGGTTTTCGCTATAGGCATTTATTAGGAAACGCTGTAAAAACGACATCAAATGCCTACTATACATCAAGAGATGACCTATACATACATGAAACACAAAAATTTGTATACGTTCTGATATAATGCAACTGCTTGTTTGTTAGTTTGTTTGTTTGTTTGTTTGTTTTGAATTACCATGGTCTTTGTTGGGGGAAAGATGAAGAAAAGTAGTAGAGTGTATCACTCTCAAATCCGGATGATTGCGATAAGTGTGTATCCCCGCCCTTTCTATACAGGTAAACGATTTATGCTATTATAAAAGCCTGCATGTGTCACGCAGAAGAACTGATTCCGCGATCACTTTTAACCTTTCATAAAATTCACGTTTTAAGATAGTAATGACAGCTTGTAGGAGATAGAGTAACTTAGCATCCCTGACTGTGGTTCTGAAGACAAAAGGGGACTGAAAAATTCTTTTACAAATTAGCAGACATAATGCCGATCCTCCAACACTGTCGCTCCATTCTTCACTGATTCTGCTATCAATGGCGAAGAAAGAATACTGGTTGCGTGTTTATCCACCCCTTGATAGCAGGAAATTTACCTTTCATTGTTTAAGGCTTCGTTGATGGGGGTTAAGTCGGATACAAGGCGTGAACAGTGTCGTCCGAGTTCTTTCGTTTGAAATTCCTCAGAATACGCAATTCAATGGGCAATTAGCGCTGCTACTTCGCAAAGCTGTTAGCCAAATTCTTTGCAGACCTGACCTCTCACATGTCAGCTACAAGCAATTCACGACAAACAGCTATCATTACAAACATTCTGATTAAAAAAACAAAACAAAATGAAGAAGCACACTTTTGAGTAGCGACACAGCTTTCTGTCCCTTTCTCAGATAGGTCCTACCTCTAAAAAATACACAGATGACAAGAGTCAGAATATCCTCAAAAGGGAACACGACCTACATTGTATTTGGGCATTAATAATGTTTATCTTCCGATTTCTCTCCATGCCGTCACGGACCAAACCATCATAAGAAATAGGGCAATAAGTTTTATTAACCAGGGAAACAATAGTACGCATTACATAGATTTGGCGAATTATCACACGGATTGTCGACTTTATAAAAACGAGAATACATGTAATTGACAACTTATAGGCCCTACTATATCTCCAGAGATGAACTTTAAACAGCAAGTCACAAACCAGGGAAAGAAAGTTATGATTATTTGAATGAATTCATTAATGAGGCCAATTAATAACCGTTGTAAAAGTACACACTCGCATAAAGAGGTTTCAAGTTCGATTATTATGATCATTGTATTAGCTCATAGAAAAAGTATTATAAATTCTGCGTGATCGTTCGTTGGAATTATTGTTTTCAGCGCGATTTGTGCGTCACATCAATCACCACTTCATGAAATGGAGGGCATGTATCAAACGAAACTCGCTGGTCATGCAATCGATAGCCTTGGTCAGCTCACTATTATTGCGTAATTCTAAAGCCCTCGCCGCTTGGCCGCCGACGCCGCCGCGCGCACCATGCTTTGTTTTGTCTTCAATGGGGTCAAGAGCAATGCCTCATTAGCATACACCCTAGAAACGGAGGTGGAATCTCAATCGGGCAAGAACAATAGGTGCGAAACGCAACGCAAAGGCGAGCGTTCGAAAAAAAATGTAACCGAAAAAACTGTCTCAGAAAAACTGTGATTTGGGACACTTGTACTCATTTTTACACGCTGAAATTTTCTGTACAAACAGATAAAACATCAAGGAATCAAAATCCGTATAAAAAAATTTCGACCCGAGCACTGCTTCCCCTTCATTTGCGGCTCATTACGGGAAAACTCCCCGTGCGACTTATGACTCATTTTGTCGGAGCGCCACACACGTGATGCGCTCCGTCGGAATGAGTCAAAAGTCGCAAAAAATGAGATCGTAGTTATGCCTATATGTGAATTCTACAGACACTAAGCTTTACACTGATATGTAATACAACTCATTTGGACATCCCTATGGATCATAGAAACGAATATTAACTACGCTTATAATGTCAGTCCATTTTCTAAATAACGGAGAAAATCGCTCTCAAAGTTCGGGCTATGTTCAAGCTAACAACCTGTTTCTTTCACGGGACGAAACAATACAACAGTCCTGCTCAGCGACGGCGTTTACGCTCAATCGCACGCACTACCGTATACGGCGATAGCTTGGATGTGTAAGATAATGACCCAATCGCAGGACAGGTCTATCATTAACTATTCGAACCAATACGGCAGCCCGAATGTAAACTGAAGTGCGTTTGTGTCCGTGCCGCTGCCGCCGCATGAATGAGTCGGTAAGCGTTGTGTGTCGGCTGCGGTGACTTAGTTGCCGCAAGTTTTTAACTCACAAACAATAGGAAACAGTAGAAAGAAAGAAAGGCACACAATGCGTATTACAACAAGCGTTTTTTAGCGAGGGCCTTGATCGCTTCCATTCTCCTCCCATGTTGTTGTCAATGGAAACTAAAGGAGATGCGTTTAGCAAGTACCAATACCTATAGTCCATGGGCCAAGAGCCGAAAAATGGGTTGTTGGTACCACTCGAGGTGGCAAAACCTTTTTGGTGTCATTTTGTTTGTCGGACATAGATGCGCTTATCAAGCTATGATAGCATTTCCAAATGAGTAGCTTAGTCATAATAAATAAATTTTTTACCAATTTGGTCTCGTTTTTATATCCCTATACTTCTGAATCGAAACTAACCGCTATACAAAGAAGAGCACTGCCTTCTGCATGTCCGCAGGTGTTCTGTTGTAAACGCGGTGCGCTTAGTCTTTATTCAAGGCAGCGAAGGGAATATCCAAAGGGTTATGATGTCCACAGCTGTCACGCGGTGCGCTTAGTCTTTATCTAGAACAATGTACCGTTCCTAATAAAAGGGATTATCTATACTGTTTTTATACCACCCTCTCAACAAATACATCAGTTATAAACAAAAATCACTCTGTTCATTTAGGACATTATTAATTATAATGTATTGTAGTGTACCGGTACATTGTTTTTGCATAATCTTTCATTGTTGAATGGAAATAAAGCGACATTGGCATGGTATAAGCGTTTTCACCGTAGCGTTTTCAGCGGAAAATTATAAATAATTGAAAAATACGCTAAAATTCACGAGAAATTGCTTTGTTGCTGTTGTTGTTTTTAGATAAAGGAATATACACTGTATTATAAGCTTTGGATATTCCCTTCGCCGTCTTGAATATTAGACTAAGCGCCGTGGATATCATAACCCTTGTGAACAGAACCTGAGAACCCATTGTAGGCGGGGATTCAAAAGACAGCATCAGTAGAGAAAGTTAATGAAGTTAATTAACGATAGTCGTCTTTTCAGATCGTGTTCTTTGCGTGTACTAAAAACCCTCTAATAATGCACATGGTCGTAATGTTGCAGAGCATCAACGACTGCTTTCGTGCCTGCTCTACTGCAGCTGTATACAGCCGTAACATTCTGAATTCCCGCCATATTAGGCACATTTCCCTTATAGGCGTTGCGTCCACATTATCTATCGCTTTTATCGCGCTTGCCAAAGCTTCACATAATTTATACTATACGTATCAGAAGCAAATGTTGATGTATAGGCCTGACAGCTTCATGTTGTTTTTTTTTTATAATTATGATTGTATCATATTAATTTAAAATTATAGTGCTTCTTATTCTCGGTCACTTTTGTGATACTATAGCATAATCAATTATACAGAACCATTAACTTGTAGCTTAAACCTATTTTTTATTTTTATTTTATTTTTTATTTTTTTTTTTTACAGAACACCACATTTACAGTTGCAATCTTTCTGCATTTGAGAAGTTGAGTATAGACCGATAGTCATATTTACAATTATATTCGGAATTAATACTTTAAAGGCCGTCGTCGTTTCGTTTTGTATTCACAAATCTTATACTGAAATAAGTGATTGCTTGATTACTTTCGGGTAAAGAAACCACCGGAAAAGGAACGCATTTATCTGTTTATTTTATTTTTTCTTAACGAACCTAAGCTAATAGCGAACCATATAAATTGTGTGATCTATGAACCTTCAGAATAATCAATAACCCCCCCCCCCCTCCCAACAAAAGGAAGCATTTCATTGTCATACGTTGTCAATAGTGATAACAGGCCAGTTTTTATTTCGTAGTGCGTCTCAGTACTCCTGTGTTTATTTTTAAGGATGTGGCTTCTTTTTATGATTGCGATTGATGTTCAACTATTTCTTTCCCGCAAGCTTGAAAAAGAAGAAGCTGAAATTCAGGCAAGGAGACGAGTTTTCTTCCATAAGATACAATCATTAAGACATACATTTATTCCCAAAAGTTGTGTGTTTGCTTATGCGCTAAAGAATTTTGCCCGTTACATGTATCAGGCACTAAACAAAACGGTTGAAATCTGCTGAATAATCAGATAATGGACACGTGATATATTATAAAAATGAACATACAAAACAACGAACACGTCATATGTACAAACATTATTAGCTTCAATGAATTATACTTACCTGAAATATTCTGCATTAAAAAAAAACACTTAAACAATTAAACACTCAAATTTAACAATATCATAGAATTAATAGAACACATAGCGATATCATGCACGGCAGATCAAATCAAGTTCAGTTGGTGAGAAAGCTGATTGAAGTTATAAAGTTGACTTATTTACGTTTTCCTTTCTATTTATGAAAACAGAATTACATTGTATATCTATTGAAGAGGATTGTCTCTGTTGCAAACTATTGCCAAAGATAGCATTGTTAATCTTCTGAGCAAATCCGAATCCTTAAAGTACTGTAATTTTTGCTTGATAATGTAATAACCCATATAACTTTATAAAGGACTCGCAAATTTAAAGTTTCAAACCGAATACTAAAACATTACATTGTACACGGTCTATTTCAAAAAATCATTTGAATGCGGTGTGTTAGCATTTAATAGCATCAATCTGCCTTTTATTTTCCGTACGTAAAGCGCACAAAAACGTAACCGACATTACCAAATACAGTTGAATGCCTTGTACGGCGTGATATTATCATTAGAAGTATATCCCATTCCTTTTCCTTTTCTTTGCTTGAAGCAGTAGTCAAACCATGTGTCATTTTCGAAGCGACATCACTTGGGAATTAGAATGTATGAAGATGATCGTTACTCGTGTATTTCGCGCTATTATTATAGCATTTGCATTTTCCAACTGTTATTGACAGTATTTTGTTACTGTATGCTTACGATTACGAATGTCGGTTATCAATTCAAAAGACTAGTTCATCAATCGAACTATAAAGGTAATAGTTGTGTTGAAAGTAGTTCGGTACAAGTTCAAAACGCAATCGAAGTCATCGTCACAGGGTGAACTAATAACTCTAACAAACTTGTTTAGGCCGTAAAGATTGCCGTATGCAATCTTTGTAGAAAGTTTTGACTGAGGCCATCTTTTGAATATTTTGAGAAATTATATGAAGATTTTTTTTTTTTAATTATGTAAAGAATTAGTTTGATTTTGACTATGAGAATAAAAAGGCGCGGTTAGCTCAATCATGTCGTAGTTCGATTAGGCATGATGGGTAAAGTGAATTCATGACTTGTTGAGAGCGAGAGAGAGAAGAGAGAGAGAGAGAGAGAGAGGCCAAGCAAGAGGCAATATAGGCTACTTGTACATAATGCCCACCGACAGACACAAGCACAGTATATCACAGCTAGTAGACGCTTATAATAGACCATGTCAGTTACGCTGGGTTCGCTCATAACACACAAAGGGCCTCCATGGAACACGTCAATTTCTATATGTGGGACAGTACAATATTTTCGCGATTTCGTGCCGAGTAAAGGAATGATATCCTTACGATTTCAGCTGGCGCGCGCTGCTGACCCATCTAATCATCACGTTACACCTTAGGTATCATCTTATAGCTGGATAATAATTTTCCTTTTACATGGTATGCGTTCGTTAGTGCCCTACAATGAAAAAGAAGACTCTTAGGGGAATTTTAGACGAGTATGTGAACCCATTATTTCCGGGACATCGGTAATGAATTAGCCATGCACGAAGTCGATGACCTTTCATGTCGCTCTTGGAAAATTTAAACAAAATTGCATTCAGGTTTTAACCTTAACCTGTTAAAAAAAAAAAAAAATCATGTGAAAACGTAATTCAGTGATCATGATCTGCGGGGTCAACTCGAGGTCACCCGTGCGAGAACTTGGATATTCTAGACGGGGTTTTCGGCTTGCCGACTGACTGGCAATGCGCAAGCAAGGGTTTGAAGCTCCTTGGCGCAAGTAACATGCCTTGTATTGTCGGGAATCGTCTATTTCACGCTTGCGATGAAACTGTCGGCCGGGGAATGGCGCATGGACTCGCACGCGGTATACACCTGATACACACGTACCGTGTAAGCACTGCGGGAACCAGGGAGGTGAGATGGGATCATGCGGGAACCAAGCACTGGCGGCACGGGGCCGTGCGAAATCGCACCCCAATGCCGCACGGGTCCGTGCGCCCGACCCGCACGGGACCGTGCGCCAGACCCGCACGGGTCCGTGCGACAGCGTGCGAGGGAGTATGGATCCGCACGCAGGCGTGCGGATCTGCACGGGGGCGTGCAGATCCGCACGGAGGTGCACGACTACGCACGGGCGCGTACAGGGGCGCACGGAGCCATACGCTCCCGTGCGAGATCGCACGAACCTGCACGCAGCCGCATGAAGCGGCCCCGTGCGCAGTGCGTGCGGGAGTAACATAACATAATGGCCTGACTGTAGCAGATAGAATGAATGATAATCTCCCTGATTTTGTCGATGTTCACAGTCCTGCATGGCGAGGTTATCTCTCTGTTTTGTTTGTATACCCATAATATAGTACTTTTAGAACTGACGAGCGTCAATAAAGTTTCAATTACAGAATCAAGGGCATTTTCTTTCGACAGAATATAAGATGTATACATAAGATAAATCTTATGCATACTGGAGCCTGGAGGGGCCTTTATAAAGTCACTGGGTTCCTCAAAGTCGTGTAGGTAAAATGGGTTACAGCTCGTTATTCCGAAGGTTCGTTATTCCGAAGGCTCTTCAGTCCGAAGATTCCTTATTCCGAAGGTTCGTTTTTTCCGAATTTCATTTTCGGATGAACAAATCTTCGGAATAACGAACCTTCGGAATAACGCCACAAATGTTCGGATTAACGAACCCTTTTTCATTTTCGGATTAACGAACCTCTAGGTATAGGGAATTTGCGTGTTTCGGATTAACGAACCTTCGGAATAACGAACCTTCGGAATATTGAACCTTCGGAATAACGAACACCACCCGGTAAAATGTTTAAGAGTGAATTATTCAGAATAATGGAGTGAATAGATAGATTTGGTTCTACTTTCAACACATAATGTTTCACAGTAATGCACTGTTTACATGAAGACGCTGTGCTCTTATTCCACTGTCGTAATCATTGTTTGCAGAGGTTACGTGCATGCAAAATTGCGGTTTTCAAGTTCAGTGACCATCCAGGGTGAGTGAAATCAAATTTGAAAATCATCCATGAGTGTAACCATCCCTATTTTGTAACACAGAAATTATATCAAAATCACGCAATATGTTTTTCCGGTGAAAACGTTTTCTACTCAGAATTTGCTTCTTCAGAAACAGGAAAGTTGTGAATGTTAATCTCAACCTTTAAACGTTTTTTTTTTTTTTGGTTTTTTTTTTCAACTTCAACTTCAACTTTATTTTCATTTCCATTGAATAAACAGGGAAAATTATATACAATGCATTAACAGAACATATTTGTAACAATAAAAAAAAAAAACGTATATGTGATCACGAGTAACAACATAACAACATAAATTCATTTTCTAAGGTATATACATATGCATAATACAAGGATTGGAATGGAAATGGAGGGTCCCACTAAAAAGCAAAGCTTGTAGGGTATGGGACCCTCGGAAAATACATAAGAAAACAAATAATGACTTAATGGAACTACAAACATTACATGAAACAAAATCAAACAAACCAATGTCAACTGACATGAAATCAATTTAGGAAGAAAAAAAAAAAGAAAGAAAAAAGGAAAAAGAAGAAAAAAGGGGAAAATGAGACTACAACACGCGCCATCGTGGACACAAGCAGACTGGACTTCATGATGTAAGTGTAATGATAAAACGCTCCCTGGATTGATATTGCGAAGGATTGGGTACATATACCGGTATGAATGCAGAAAAGCGGAAAAAAAAGAGAAAGAGAATAGACACACTGTTATACGGTACAATAAAAGTAATACCTGAGGAAAACTTATGTTTGACAGATTATTTTTCTTTAAAAAAAATAATCTATCAAAAAACAGATTATTTAAAAAAAAATAATCTGTCAAATTTCTGTATGATTGTTTAATGCTTGTAAAAAAATGACTTGATTGAGACATTAAAAACGAACCTAATTCGGTTGTATATCATAAGATTTCAATAAAAATAATCTTAATTTGTTCTTGAAAGAATTCAAAGTTTGTGCTGATAGTATGTCGTTGGGAAGTGAGTTCCAATACTTTGGCCCATCGTAGATGAAGGTGTGCTGAGCCAGCAAAGTCCTAAAAAATGGCAAACGGAATTCATTGGATCGTCTTGTTGGATAATTGTGAACGGATTGATTTTTTGAAAACATTGTTTCAAATATATTTGGAAGATTATTTTTATTATAATTATACATAAATTGTCCTAAATTAAACAAATACAAATCTTTGATTTTTTATATTTTATTTTAAAAAAATAACGGATCAGTATGAGACAAAAATGCAGTGTGACATAAATACGCAGTGACTTCTTTTGTAAGAGAAGTAATTTATCTAAGAATGTTTGATATGTATTTCCCCACACAAGAATACCATAATTCAAATAAGGCAATATGAGGGATGAATATAATGTAATCAGGGACGACAAAGGAAGAAAAAATTTAATATTGTTAATTATACCTATATTTCGTGAAATAATCTTACATAAAACTATCAATATGAAATTTCCATGAAAGCTTATTATCAACTGTTATTCCAAAAAATTTGACATGAGAAACATTTTCCAGCGGAGTGCCATCAAAGACAGTATCAACAGGTAGTGCCTTTGTGGAGTTGCTAAAAAGCATATATTTTGTTTTTTGAAGATTGAGAGATAATTTGTTAGTTTTTATCCATTGAGCGACTTTTTCTAATTCAAAATTTAATGTATTTACAAGGGTAAGAGGATTATGCGAAAAAAAATAATAAATTTGAGTTATCTGCAAAGAGAATGAAACTAAGAACATCTGATGATCTACAGAAATCATTTAAGTAAACAAGAAACAGAAGCGGACCTAATAAACTTTCCTGTGGGACCCCACATTTGACATTTAATATTTGTGAATTACAACCATTTAAAGAGACATATTGCTTCCTGTTCATGAGGTAGCTCCTGAACCACTCCAAGGCCTTCCCACGCACTCCGTAATGACGTAATTTATTAAGTAAAATATCATGATTAATGATGTCGAAGGCCTTGGAGAAGTCCAGGAACAAACCTATCAGATATGAAGATTTGTCGATAGCATGTGCCGCTTTTTCTACAAAACTCTATAATGCATGTGTGGTGCTATGTTTTTCCCAAAATCCAAACTGAGAATTTGAGAGTATATTATTGAATTTCAAAAAAAGTAATAGTTCTTTTGTAAACAAATTTTTCAAGAATTTTGGACAATGTACATAAAGAAATTGGTCTATAATCATTAACATCTAATTTGTCACCTTTTTTAAACAAAGGAATGACTTTTGCTATTTTCATACTTTCAGGGACAATACCATTAAAAAGGGATAGATTAAATATGTGAGCTAAAGGATCCGCAATTGAAGATATCACCCCCTTCAACAGAAAATTACTGATGTCATCGTGTCCAGCACTTTTTTGGAGCTAAAATCAGAAACAATGTTGATTATCTCCTGACTATATGTTGGACTAAGAAACATTGAGCTGGAATTTGAATGGACCTAGAAACTCAGAAAAATGTTTTGTTGAAGAAGGAATGTTGTTTGCAAGATTTTCCCCAATTGAAGAAAATGATTATTCAAAATATTACAAATTTGATAAGAATCTTCAAAGATTTCATCATCAAATCTAATTTTAGTAATATTAGACTTACTATTTGATATATTCATTGCTTGCTTTAAAACTTTCCATGCATTTTGCATATCATGCCTATAAAATTGTGACTGCTTAGTATAATATTTTTTTTTCTTTTCAATAGGTAATAATTTTCGTCAAAGTATTTTATAACCAGTATAACTAGTTTTGATTGCTCAGTAGGTTTCATTTTGAATTTGAGATATAAATTATTCTTTCTATTTATTGAACGCAAGAGTGATTTAGAAACCCAAGGGAGCGTGGGTACTTTTTTGTACTTGGATGGTTTTTCTCTACGTTTTGGAATATGAATGTCCAAGAGTTGAATGAAAATATGTATAAAATATTCAAAAGACAAATTTACATCATTTGTGTCAAAAATAGAAGACCAGTCTATCGTGTCTAATCTAGCACCTAGACTTGTAACATTTTCATGTGTAATTCTTCGTCTTAATAAACAACTAGATTTATTATCAATAGTATCATTTAAAAAGAAACTAGTTGAAATGGGGAAATGATCAGTAATATCTGAAAGTAATGTAAGGGAATCGGGGGAAGGCAGAATATTACAAAAAATAGACGTAAAAAATATACAAAACTATACGTGTGGGCTTAGATATCAAAGGCAAGAAAGAAGCAGATAAAAATATTTCCAAAAAATCTTGTGACATATCAATTTGTTTCAATAAATCTATATTGAAATCTCCCATTATGAAACATTTTTATGAATAAAAACTGGGTTTTTCATCAAATCCGCAAAATAATCTAGAAATGATTTAATGCTCGCGCTTGGAGGTCTATACACTGCACCTCTGATTATATTTTTACTGCCAGGAACTGTAATTTCAATAAAAAGAGATTCAATAAATTCAGTCATACTGTTGAGCTCATCACGAACTTCATAATCATACTTTTGTGAAACATATAAAGCAACGCCCCCACCCGCCCTACTTTGCCTATTGTTAACTACAAGATCGTATCCGTCGAGGGCGAAAGGAAGACTTGAATGATAGGAAAGCCAGGTTTCAGTTAAACCTATTGTCGATGGCTTTTTTTTTCCGATGGGATTATTTAAAAGTAACCGCAATTCTTCAAAATGTTTATTAATACTCCTAATATTAAAATGTATGAAAGAAAAAGTGGTATCATCATACTCCTTGACAACATTATTAAGTTGGTTGAGAGTACAATATTCCGAAGATGGACTTTGCAATTAGTTTTCTACATCAAAGTCATAATCAAATTCTTGCGACGATGAGTTAAAACTATCTGAAACATAATTATATTAAAAAAGAATCATTTTGATTAATATTTGCTTCTCTTTCTGCCAAAGAAGGTCCTACCATATCAAAAAAGTCATCATCATTAATTGAATTAAATGCAGTGTCTATTGGATTGTGTAGTATAGGGTGAGCGTGATTGCCATTGCTTGTGTCCACGAGGGCACCTGTAGAGGGCAACACAGGGGATTTTGACATCTTGAATGTCTGTGATGTACGAAACTAAAATAAAAGAAAATGCTGCATCTAGTTGGAAACTTAGTCAACGTAACATTAATCCCATACACGAGGTGCTACGTATATAACAGAACAAGGTATTAACAATTATCTAAGAGTGTCTTCAGCCTTGCTCTAATATGAAATAGTAATTAGAATACACCAATTAAGAAATCAGATTACAGAAAGGAAAATAATAAACTAGGTAAGATGTCCCTATACATTTATGAGTATTATATCAACCATTTTCAGAGAGAGATAGAAAAAAGAAACCACCTCTTCTATACCAGATACAGACTATTTTTTTTTTAAGTCAGTGATTAAAGATCGCAAAGTTGTAAATGAGATGACATAGTTACAACACTGGTTGAAAGCGAATAGGTCAATGCCCACCATCGTATGGTCACAGTGCGAACGGTCAACAACCACAAGCATGTTGTTTTTTTTTTTTCATGGAATAATGTAAGAGGACAGAGTCGTAACACGAATGCCACAAGTTTAAATAGAACTTGGTGTGAGAATTCATGTTTTCAGGATGTAGAATTGTGTCCTAGATAAAAGCTGTCCATTACTGGAGTAGTAATAGTAACCACCCTCCCCTGCTGGTATGACAGATAAAAAAATGGCCCAAGTTTTGGCAAAGTTAATCTAAAAGTAGTCCACTTTTTGTGAAAATTTTGATTGCCTAAGTGCATGTTAATCCTCATGTCCACCATCACATGGACCCATTTATAACCATAGATTTGGGTTAAGTTACTGTCATGAATTGTGCCTGAATTGGACTTATTTGGCAAACATGATATACTTTATAGTCCTCCCACCTAAAACCAGTTGTCAGGCCCATACAGGCCCATACTTAAAACCAGTTGTCAAGGCCATCTTACAAAGGAACGATAGGAGTCAAGCAGGTTGGTAAAAGAAAAGGGCTGATAACTGAGTGTTTTGTGGTGTACATCATCTTATGTTTCTGAGTTTATGATGTCTTTTTCATAGTCACCCATGAAGGAAGCAAGGTTTTGGATAGGAAACTTCTCCCACTTCCCACGTGCCAGCCTGACCTCCCCATCACATTGTCGGATGGATTTTGGTATGGAAATCACTGGCACTCACTGGTCTGCAGTTCCCAGGTGGAATTCAGCAGTCCAAGCATTCGCAGCTGCCTCAAGCACCGGAACGTGTTCTTCACTGGGGATTCCACTACGAGGCAGTGGTTCTCGGCTGTAGTCAAAGCTCTGGGTATTAGTAAGCCAGAGGACAACCAGTTCAAAAATAAGTCGTTCTATCTGGAAAGAAGGGACACGCAGAGTGACATAAACTTCAAATTCATTTTCCATCCCTTGTCACTGCATCCCCACGCAGTGTTTGTCAACCTCTCTGTCGTCAGGTTCGAAGCCGATGTTCTTCTAGGCCTTCCCCGAGATTCCTGCAACCACGTGGTGGTATTCAGCCCGTGGGCTCACTTCCCGAATTACCCCTGGAGGTCCTACTTGGAGTGGCTGGTAGGTGTGCGGGACGCTCTCCTGGTTGCGCGAAAGAGGTGTCCAGATCTGAAGTTTGTGGTGAAGACCCCACATCCAGTCAACATGCAGCAAGAGATGAAGGCGCGGGACTGGATGTTTTACCAGATGAGAGCGGCGATGTGGGATGCCTTTTCTGGTGTTGGTGCCCTCTTTGTCGATACATGGGACATGAACCTTTCCTACCCGTCAGCACCCAGCAACATGCATATGCCAGACAAAGTGATATCGGAAGAGATCAGCCTGTTCTTGTCCCATCTCTGTTCGAGATGATGAATGACTGTGCAATTGATTTTCGCAATCTTGTTTACTTGTTTATGCGTGTGTGTGTGTATGTGTGTGTGTGTGTGTGTACATGTGTGCATGTATCCGTGCATGCATGTGTGTATATGAACTACCATGGTGCAATAGTGTGACCATAAGACTGTACAATCAAACACATTTTGTCCATTCATGGCAATACTGGGTGCATATCAAAATTATGCCTTCCCTTCTCTTAAATGAAGTTGTTCAACTACAGTTTATCCAGTAATGTCTTCAGTAGTTGTGGATATGTACAATGCATGTGAGGGCAGTGACAGTAAAATAATGATATAGGAGTGATGACTGTGTAGTTCATGTAGAGCTATTGTTGGTAGTACCAGTGGTCATGCTAAGGAGGAGACAAGGAACATTTCAACTAAGATGCAGTCAGGAGAAGTTGAGAAATAAAGCTCAGAGTAGTCAACATTGCAATATTCTTCTCTCTTCATGGAGATGAAATGATGTCGACATTGTTGATATTGAAGATATTATCAATCTAAAGTGATAAAGATAATGATACTCATGAATTATTAGTGGTGCTTTTGCTATGCATAATGTGTTTTTTGTTCCCTTGCCAGTTCTTGCATATAATTGATTTAGTGTGTGTGTGTGTGTGGGTGTGTGTGTGTGTGTGTGTGTGTGTGTGTTTACATGATTACTTGAGTACAGATTATTGCTCTGTATGAAATAGAGTAGGCCCCTATAATCAAATCAAGTGGTAGGAAGTTTCATCAAAATCAGACATAGGATTAGGCTTAAGACAAAGCTGGCATGTTTTCACGCATAAAATTAGCATTAGCCGTAATATGTAGTGTAAGTGCAAGGTGGATGAAGTGATGATTTAATGGCCTCACCAGTTTCCCCACTGACCAGCGCACAGATCTCCTCAATATTTACCCTTTTTGATGTTAAATGAAAAAAGGAAAGTTGTTGTAAACATATCAATGTGTGTTGTTATGACTGAGCAGCAAAGATTTTGACGGAAGTTATGAAATTGAGAAGTTTTGCCGATGTTCACCAAACAGTCTTCAGCACCCGATACGAATATGCAAATGAGTTGATGGTATCATAGCCTCACAACTTGACATATAGTTTGAACATAAAATATTGAAATTTTCGTGGTTTTTTTTTTATATAGTCTTGTTCAAATGCAATCATGCCCAAGTCTCAAATTCTAATGTAAGTCTGTAGCTGATCATTAAATCAAAGTTCATCCTTTGTGAATACCATTGTTTTATGCCCTTACAGAAGAAGAATTGAAATTTTTGTCAGTTTTTTTTTTTTTTTTTTTTTTGTCCATGCATGATCAATGGAAAATTGTGATTATGATATCATCAGCTCACTCATTTGCACATCCATATCAACCATTTGGGGGATCGTTTTGCAGAAATTAGCTAATTTGTAAAATTTCATAATTTCTTTGTTTGTTTTTTTTAAAATCCAATTTTGATTCAAACTTCATTGCTGTGCTCGTACAGTTATTTTGATTTGCTGTGCCTTTTAGAAAGGTTGAGAGCACATGACAAGAACTCAGTGTCGCAGATAACTGAAATCGTTCAGCTTGAATGTTAAACTCCGCCTCTTAATGTCTCACTGGTAATAGGTAGGTCATGGTATTGTGGAAAAAGTTTTCATTCTTTAAATTGTTTGTGCAATAAATCATGAACGTGCACACAGTTTGTATTCGATACTTGCATAAAAATGTAACGAACCCTATTTCATTTTCGGATAAACGAGCCTTCGGAACAGCGAACCCTAATTCATTTTCGAATTAACGAACCTTCGGAATATAGAACCTTCGGAATAATGCCACAAATGTTCGGATTAACGAACCCTTTTTCATTTTCGGATTAACGAACATCTAGGTATATAGGGAATTTGTGTGTTTCGGATTAACGAACCTTCGGAATAACGAACCTTCGGAATAACGAACAGCACCCGCAATGGTGGCCACAGGCAGATAAATATGTTCATAATGGTCACTTGTGCAATGAAGTTCTTGCCCTTGGTATTATACTGTACATAATGTTCATTGTACTGTGTTGTGTGAAAGATTATTATTTTGAAATCTGTAATATATGTACCTCCATAAAGTAGATTTTGCTTATTTTTTTTTAGCAAGTTTCTTATGTGCGGGTATTATCATGCAAGAATATTTTTGTTATCTGAAGTAACTTTACTCTGAAATACAGGTGTACATGCATCAGAAAACATGTAAATGCTGTTTATTAAAACATTAAAAAGAAATCACTCGACACTTTGTAATTCATGTTCATTTTAATGCAAATTAATTCTGATTCAAAAAAATGATAGATGTTGGTATAATGTCCTATACACACACTTAAGGAAAACAAATCGTCATTTCTGTGATCAATTAGTACTGAGCTCCAAAGAGTGGTGTAACAACAGTGTTATCAAACACTACATCCCCCCCCCCCCAAGATTTGTATCACAATCTGGCCACAGAAAAGGTGCTGGTAGTAGTGTTTTGCAATCAGATCAGTGGAAAAAGAAAAAATGTTTCATAAAAAGTGTACAATGTGCTGCTCTTCATGGTTTACATGAAACCTTGCCCCTCCGACGTGATACAAATCTGGGGGGGGGGGGGGGGGGAGGGGTCCTGTAATGTCACAATCTGACCACAGAAAAGGTGCTGGTAGTATAGTGTTTTGCAATCAGATCAGTGGAAAAAGAAAAAAAAATGTTTCATAAAAAGTGTACAATGTGCTGCTCTTCATGGTTTAAATGAAACCTTGCCCCTCCGGCGTGAAACAAATAGAACGTTCATGTGATGAAATAAACTTTTTTTTTTTTTTGGCCATTCCGTCATTGTCAGCGACGTCCACATGAAGGTGCCGGAACGGGAACAAGGGAATATTTGAGAGGTTGACTGACAGACAAAAGCACATCGTAGATCACTTCTTCGTGGCCCTTTTGAAGTATCGTTTGGTCGAGACGCTTCCTTTAGTCAGCGTGAGGACCAGGAACTCGCCGTCCAGTTCTCTCCTCTCCGTAGGATCATTATCATCGCTCACCGGCAGCGTCAACAGAGCCGTTCCCTCCCATCTGGCGTTGGAAGAAAAACAAAACAAAACAAAACAAATCAATACAGCTACAACCGGAAATAAGGACAGGATGATTATAACTATGACACAGGGTTTAAGTTCAGGCATCAAATGGGATTAGAAGGAAAAATAAAGTCCATGATAATGAGTCTACATCGTTGTTCAAGGAAAATTCCATAACTATATCCAATGCAACTGACTGACAAATTGCCCTACATCGACGTAAATAAGCACCAAATTAATTGATCAGTGTTTTAGTAGTAGCTATGATAAAATATCCAAGTTGAGGAGAAATTGTGCTTAATTGGAACATTGACATTTCATTGGCCAACAGGAAAAACAGGTGTTCAGCCATTTTATTTTCTCAGCTTTAAAAGTTCCAATCAAGATTCAGTAACATTGGTAACTACAGTCACCTATCATAGCGCGTGTAGATACAGGAATAAGGAAATAATTCTATTGTTTATCGTCTTTCGAATCTTCTTTTGTATACGCTTGTGTACACATAGACATATTTGCCGCAATAAACGTATGTTGATACGAATGAATTATGTACAAAAAGGTGGCAATGACTAATGAGGTGAAATTATCATGTTATGCAACACATCTTATACTTGTATGCTGGAAATACAGCATTCGAAATGTCGCATACTGCTTCAATACTTAATTTACTCATCCGATCCTGGCTAAAACTTCTGCGGGTAATGTTGCTTCGATATTACAGTTTAGACTTTTTTCATGTTTCTCCAGCAATAACAAAACCAACAGCAACAATCAGTTAAATAACAACAGCAACAGGTATAAAAACAAATAAACACCGTTTAGTTCATGAACATAATCATACGGGTGAGCTTCTTTCCCTTGCTTAGCTGCCAACAGTATTCATAGTCCATTTTCTAACTTCAAGTGACACCATGCATGATCGCAAGAACGACCGGATGAAGTGAACAACTCGCTCCTTACTTGGCAATACGTCGAATGGTCATCTTCCGAAAAGAGTGGTAAAACTCGAACTCCTCGCCCACTGTAAAGGCCAGTTCCTGGGTCGCAACAGGCATTCTGTCGAGAGTCAGCAGCCACACCGATCAGAAAAAGATTTAAGAGGCATTAAAAAAAAAGAAATTATATCGAGACTGCGATAAACACAGCAAGGTGATTCGAATTGGTATAAGATACTGGGATCATACCAGGGAGGCGTTCCCTGGATACTCTCACGGAGCTACGTGATACTACAGGTTTTCCCGGCCAATTTCGCACTTTTGTAAGTCTATTTGATAAAAGGTTCATTCAATTTAGCGAAAATCCTCGTCACTGCACATTCTGTCATTCAAAATTGCAACTTGTTCATTCAATTTAGCATTTCGATCAATGAAATTCGCACATGTGCCTTTCGAATTCGTAAAACGGGCATTCAAATTGGCACGTGATCTCCAGTCATTCAAATTCGCCAGCACTGGCGGAAAATGGTATTTCAGTCATTCAATTTCGCGTATGGGCAGTCAAATTCCAAATATGTTCATTCAAATTGGCGTAATGTTAATTCTATTTTGAAAAGGTGAGAACCGTGGTTTATACGTATTTAAAGGTGAATTTTTGTTTCATCCACACACTGTTAAGTATATAGCAAAGGTATCTTTGACCCTAAATAATTCAAGTTTGTTGTTCTGTAACGCCCCTCTTCTTTTATACATGTTATCAGAAATATATATGCACCAGTACCATAGATCACTTCACTTTCGTATGTCCAGTCATGGCAGTACGAGTAAGATACAGGCGTATTTCTCAAGAAGAAAGGGAAACAATCATAGAAGCATTTGAGGGTAACAACCTTGACAAATTGATGGCTAGAGCCGATCCAAGAACTTTATTCTTAATGATGATTAACGCAATATAGCACCCACCAGATGAAAATAATGAAACATGCGGATGAAAGAAATAATCAAGATGTAAGAAACCTTCTCCCAATTAATGTCAAAACAAAACAAGATTAATGTATCTGTGAATGAAATAATGCTATCCAACATTTTAAACGCATACACATATTTTGAAAGTACTGTTGCAAAGGTGACATTAGAATAAAGAATAAATACGAAAAATGAAATGTTAAGATGCTTGCAAACACTACCTATGATGAATGAAAATGGAAAAAAAAGGAATAAATGCTTAACGTGTCTGCTAAATTGACTGCAGTAAATGCGAAATTGGATGCCCGAGAATGAATTCGAATGAACGAGCGCAGCGTATACGTGATCACGTGACTATATCATGCTAAATTGAATGAACGATTTGCGAATTGGTGCTTGTCTTACGAATTTGAACTGAAAAAGTACTGATTCGAATGATGTTAAATGTAATTTGAATGCTCCAAAATGAATTTGAATGAAAAGATTATAAAATTGAAATACCGAACATGCCATCTAGGCTAAATTCTGCTAAATTGAATGCACAAATTAGGAATTGGACTGAAAAAAGTGCGAAATTGGCCGGGAAAACCTATATATATCTAACCAAACATTGCATATATACAGGGGGCGTGGAATGTCTTTGGTCAACTGGTCAATGACACCCCTTTCCTTCCATCGGAAGAATCTCCGGAAGGAACCCTCGAGACATCATAAATTTTATGATGATTTCCTGTTACCATTATCATTATCAATTCGTTGTTGTTGTTGTTGTTGTTTTTGGAGAAGCCAAAAGTGTGTGCGTATGTGCGTGTGTGTGTTTGTGTGTGTGTGTGTGGGGGGGGGGGGAGACTTCTGGTGACCCTGGAGTACATAACAAAATGAGCAATACTTGCAGAGAGGGAGACTTTATGCTTATACAATAGTCATAATAATTGTGTTTGTTTAGGCACGACTGAGAGTGATCATGACGTTATAAATTATGTCGAGTAGAGCTTTCTGTGGCGGGAACGACAAACGGAAAATTGGGTCTGCGCAATACTTTCTCATTCTGCCGGCCCCATTGTGATTATGTGTCCTATTTCCTGCATGGATCCCTCCATATTTTCTCTACTTGTGTATACATATTCGCCTGACTAACAAGTTATGAAATTGTTACCTTCTCCACACTAATTGTGCCTTTTCAATGGAGAGATTTAAGCTTGTCAAAGAGCTTTGAATTTGCAATGGATATAAGCCCACTGAAAAAAAATGAAGTAAATTGGCTAACTTAATTTCTCCAGTGCAAGTACACTGTAGTGATGAACTTTTCATGGTATAATGTCCCAAATTCATGTCGCCATCAATTTCATAATCATTATTGTGTTTTGTTTTTCTCTTATGACATACAAAGATGCATACAAAGGTGCCCCCCCCCCCCCAAAAAAAAAAAATGGCATGCAAAGTTACGTATAGGCCTATAAATAGGCCTATACTAAATCAAATGTGGGTTATTAAACCGGTTTTTTTTTTCCATTGGTATATTCTTTTCAAAGTAACCTCTTCCCCCTCTTATATCGACATATCTGTTTGCATGAGCCATATCATATTGATTATGCCCGTACTTTGCTCTTAGTTCAACTTTATTCATTTTTCTTCATGACAGAAGTAAAGCCAGAAGCAATAGCTAAATCAAAACCTTTATCTTCCAATTAAATACACAGTAACAAAAGGGCACTCTATGCATACATGCACACTCAGCTATAAAATAAACAAAACTCACGAACGTCCTCCAACTAATAGGTGTAACCACAACACACAAACTATATCGATGTATGTCGTATTATGTGCATAATACATGCATAATATGTTCATGTAAGCATATTGTGTGAAGAGTTTGCTTGCACAACGAGCTAACTCCATTCTTTTTGATTTGAGATATTTGCAATTAAAGTGGTAAAAAACAAAGAAAATAATGTGAAAATATATGATATCTTTAATCATGTCTACAAGAACATTCCTTGATTGTTGTAATGTTACAAGTGATATATCACTGGGAAGGTTCTATCTTGCTCTGGACTTCCTGGTACTTCACGATGTAATAAAATTGCGCTTAACCCGTTATAAAACTCAAATATATGATAATAAAATAAGTAACAATCACGAAAGAGTGTCATTCTTACGTTTGACTACTGGTAAATAGAAATGGCAGATAAATTATGAACCTTACATGACTTTAAGCTTGAAGTTGTTGCCGTCTTGTTCAATGTCCTGATACATGGAGGCATTCTTGATCACTTTTCTCATGACAAAGTTGACCCCGACCTCCTGTAGGTATTTATCGAAATTTTCGTCATTCCGCTCCAATTTCCAGTAGCCGGTAAAGTTGGGTACCTGCGCCTCGCCTTCAGCGGCCATGACGGCACCGCCAGTGAAGATTGTACGAAAGAACTATGGGGAGTACAACCAGAAATGCCTACACAGTGAGCTGCAATCAGTACGCGAAAGGAGAGAAAGACGTTTACTCCGTGTTATGCATATTGATAATAGAGGGTGCGTTACTTGAGGTGCTTACGTCATGTCGGTCTAAATTTGTGTTAACACATTTTGAGCTCGCTTTTCCCATGATAGTGCGTATTCAATTTTGGTACGCTAGATAGTAAACATAAGAGGTTCATCAAGGGTTATTTCCAATGATTCAAACTCGACGGTCGAAAGATTTCCAGACCAGACGTTCGATTTCCTGTACCTCCCATTCACTGCAAAACTTGCAGGTTGGATTTCCATGTGTGCAGTTTTGTTGGTACGGACAAAATCATTGTAATTCGTGGAGTAACTAACAAACTGTATACACAGTTTCTGAGATTTGTTCGTGGGTGTCTGAAGGTCGCACAGCCCTTTTGTGTCCTCAAGCGTGGAAAGCATTGTCATTGGATTCGTTAAGGCAGCGCCACAAAGTAGCCTAGATTATGCTATCAGCAGTGGTGACGAATGTTGTGCATTAGATACGTATTAATTCTTATCAGATATGTTAAGACCTAGTAAGATTTTTAAGTTCCCTGATCTTTGCGGGCGGATCATGGTGCTGATGCAGCGACAAGTTTGCTATATGAAACGCGGTATACATGTTTAAGTGATTGGCGTCATTGCTGATTTCTTCTTCCCCTTCCCTCTACAAGCCCTTCTCACAATTTTTTATACTTTCATAAACTATTATTGAACTACATGTATTTCAAAATCAGTCTGGTTCCTAATGGACTATCAAAGCATAACTTGCGGACTCGCCTGTCTTCAACCACTACCTTATTATCATAATCATAATTTTATTTATTTTAAAGTTATTATATTATCATATCATAATTTCTCCGGGAGCTGATGTCTGCACGGCGCCATCTACGGTATACAGTGTCCACGATTAAAATACTACGATTCCGCGATGCTCCATTGAGATTGCCACCAGAATGCGGGACAGAACGACAATTACCTCAACGCATGTAATTTTAGTTGCCTCCTGTTTGTTCTCGATATGCGGGCAAATAATTACATATATATCTAAGGTAGATATTTCCCGTATTTCATGCGAACAAGCAGGGGGTAACGATTTTGTCTTTAAGGGAAATATCCAGGGTGCATTAAGGGCATACACACACCACCAACAACGCAAAACATAATAACAACAACAAAAGTAACACTGACACAAACAAACAGGCAAAACTATAAGAGACTACACAAGACTTGGTTTGCAACAAAGCGAGGATCACATATTGTCGAGGACAAAGCGACGCCGTCTCTCTCTCTCTTTCTCTCTTTGCATTCACTGTTTATATCTTTTTCTCTGCAGATCCTCTTCATAATGTTTTCTCGTACCTGGATGGCCTTTTTTGACCTTCTACAACAAAGTAAGCTTGTTTTGTTTCTTCCTATACCACTATTTCTATGCCGAAGGTCAGATAGACTAAAGATCCAACAGACCAATTATTACAAAAGATCCGACAGACAGAAGATTTCATAAAATTACTATAATAGAATATTTAACTTAATTTGTGACAAATACACACGAAGACACACACACACACACACACTCATCACACATACACACACACATAGTAGGCCTATGTGGGTTAAAAAAAAAGACATTTAGTGTATGTCTTCCATAACGAATATATAAGAATTATGCAAGTAAATTGTAGTTCGCCAAATTGCACTATTTCTAATTCCAATACCAATACCCCCAAGTAAATTAAGCAGATAGGCACAGCTTTAATGTCGAAGAGACGTGATATAAGGTTAGCTCTATTACTAACAGACGGACTGAAGCTATGCCTATTAATCCCAAAGTACGTGTTTGCTTGTTTTGTTTTTGCTTTGTATTTTTTTTTTCAGTACAGAGAAGGCAGTTCGGTATAATTGTACACAGGACTTCACGTTTGACGTGAAAAACCATTACGATATTGTTGATTTTCTACCACCATAGAGCACAAATCATAAATGATACTCCAGCACTGCGCTAATATATACAATGTACCAGAAAAGAAAACGATGATCATACCAGGCTTAATGGCTGGCATTCTCTTCAGTAGAAATTGAAGGTATGTGTAAAGCAAGTCTCGGTATGATGTCTGCTTTTCTCCTTTTACGGGCGCCAAAGTTTCTTGACACTCTGGTGAGCGTTTTACACATGGCTCATAATTAATCATCGTCGCATTTGCCACATAGGAGCCCGAGGCAACAGCCAACATACGAGTTATCTGTTACCAGGCACCCGGTTGTGTTCCTACAACAAAAGTTCATGGTGCCTTTGAGTTGGAAATAAATATTTCACGTGAGCAGCACAATAATTCTTGGCAATGACTGCATGTACTTTACGTTTACCTGTTTACAAGGCCAGTGAACTCCTTTTCAACCGTGATAATGTGTAGTCCTACCTATATCCTGTAAAATTAATGTTTCACTGAAATTGAAACTGTGTGAATTTGGAATAATTCCTTTCTCTTCGCATCAAAACATTTCTGGAGGATCCTCAAAGAAGTTCCAATTTAAAAAAAAAAAAGTTTTCAAAGATTGATGAAAACCGTAAAACGGGGTGACTAGGGACAAATTTAAAGTTATTATGATTGTATTTTTTTCATGCAGCCCAGAGACTCAATCTTATGTGGGGATTTTATGTCCACCTAAAATACCTTTAATTTGGTATTGTGAAAAAGAATAAATATTTGGGGGAAAATTATGTTTTTTTATAAAATGATGCTGTCCCTATTGACCCCAAATTTGGGGTCAACAGGGACAACACTATTTTTGATCCAAAAAGAGCTGTTTGGAGGCATTTTTTTTTCAATCCATCCTATGAATTGGATTAAGGGAACAACTACAGAGTTTAAAAATGATATACAAACATTTAAGAGCAATCTATTCCATTGATAAATCAATCTTTAACAAAAATTGCCACAGCCCAACAATATGAGCTGATATAAAAAAAAATGTGACCCATCAGGTCAAAGGTTAAGATTGAAAAGTAGGTCAAAACTTTACTAATCCATTGAATTGCACTCAAATATTAACCCACTTCTTCTTGTAGTGGCAAATCATGATGTACAATCTTATCCATACACTCTAAATTCAGTGTAACTTGACTCTTATGATGTCGGGGATATTTTGGGAGTTCTTACAGCAATTATAAGCTGGCACCTAAAGTATGGGTCTGACCCAAACAGACGTGTTATTGGCATTAAAACATGCAGAAGACAGAGAAAAGGGTCATGAAATACAAGTGGAAAAGTCCTAGCCTGTCTTAGGCAGTGAAAAAAATTCCCAAGAGGGTGGGTGGGGCCGGGGTTCCCAGACCCTTCCTCCCCAAGTTAGGGTTACGACAGCAAAGTTCACTCTCATCTATGTATACAAAAGTGAAGCCACATATCCAAAGATCTTATTGCTCTCTTGTCAAGAGATTTAGAATAGAAATTCACACTTTTGGAAATAGCTGGACATAACAAACATTTCAGAGCAATTTATGACATTGTAATAGTTAATCACACAGAAAATCTAAAGGGCCAATCAAACGACACCATGGTGTCCCTATTCACCCCAGTCTAACTGATTTTTTGCCCAAGAGAAGAAAAAATGTGCTGTCACAAATTCCTGTAGGAATAATTATTTCATATTTAAAGGTGTGTTGTAGGACCTAATAGGCTAGATTCATGAACATTTTCAGCGAATTTCATTAATCAATGACCACAGGAGCAGAAAAGTTTTGACCGCCCTGATTTTTTTGTGATTTTTTGAAAAATTTTATTTGGACCTCCTGTACCCTTTAAAAATTTTTTTCACATCAGGTGGACCACTTACTGGACACTGTTGGATGGTCCTTCCATCCTGTGATAAAAGTAAGAAAAAAAGTTCAAGCAAATATGAAACATGCACATTCAAAAAACTTTTCTCGGTTTTGTCCCTATTCACCTCGCCGTCCCTATTCACCCCGTTTTACGGAACATGCAACCACTTTAGACGGTAGGATATACATGATTCTTGATTTTGATATAGCCCATTCTTTCCGTTTCATCGATTACCTTCGATATTTGGGAAGATATTTTGAAATCGATTAAAAGTATTGTTATGCTAATATGATATTACTGATTTACTGATTATTTGTAGAAAGATATTGGTCATGGGGCGATTTATAAAGGTCAAGTGAAAATGCTCAAATTCCTTTTGCTCTCTGTGTCATGTTAAATGAAATTTGGTCGAGGAATATGTGAACATTAACATAATGGGGGTTGTGCAATCAAACTTCCAAATAGTAATTATGTCAGTTTATTTTTTTTTTCTTTCATTGATCATGTGACACTGTCGTCTTTGATGTTTTGTGGTTTTATTTATTAGAAGAATAATGGCGGAGGCATATCTATTGCAACATCATTTTTGTTCTGTTTGTTTCTAAAGGTGCGCAATATATATACTGTATTTGTATAATCATGTAATTTCTCTCAGTCATACGTGTATATGCCCAATAGTAATTTTGTAACCGTATGAATGATGAAAGTCTGAATTTGTTCAAAAAAAAATAACGTATACAGAATTAACTTAATATGATTTTCATTTCGTTATTTCATGATATATTCATAATTGATTACTTTGTATTCATTTACTTTTTGTTACTGCATAGACCTCAGATCTCGTGCTCGATTATTTGTTGGTTAGTTTGCACTTCATATGTTACTGTGAGATTTAAAATATTGACGTATTTATAAAGTTATATGCAATTTAGCCCCTGGGCTACGATGTTTAACATGAAAAAAAAAACACCTCTCAATAATATAATATATTATTTTTCGTTTAAAGAAAATGGTCGGGACAGTTTAACAAGGAAAATTCTACAGCTTGGTTTATAAAGTGTTATAGGATGGAAAGGCTACCAGACTACACATATTAGTCTTAACCCCCCCCCCCCCCGCAAAAACAACAACAAGAAAAAACAAACAAACAAGATTTTGTTCGGAACAAAGACGAAAAACAGCGGACACTCCAGTATACGTGATTGCCGGAATATTTCAGTTGTCTGGGATTACAATCATTAATTTGTTGTAAATTCCTACATGTATATCTGTATCTTTTTGTAACAGAGACGTATAACGTATTTTATTGCCAGCCCAATGACATACACACACATCTTTCCAAATTCTGTTTCTATTCTCCTGTTCATTGTCTTTGTCACTGTGTTTTTGTAAGTTTGTTTTGTTTTTGTTTTGTCTTGCTTTTTTTTTCGTTTTATTCCGCCATGGCAACCTACGGACCAAGTACGAGAAACTATGAATTTTGCCGCGTTTCTGACGTAACGACATGCTTCTCAATATCAACGTGCAACGTGGACTAACACATGCGACTTCGGTGAGAGTTGTATATCAGCTACGCATATTTTCAGTTTGGTGTTTGTTTTTTTTAATGCTAAGTGTCTATTTCAACAATATATATATATATATATATATATATATATATATATATATATATATATATATAATTATGATGATAATAATGATGATGATGATGATTATCATTATTATTATTATCATTATTATCATCATTATTATTATCATTAAGTCGTTGGCGTTCCATGCCAAAGACCCAGGTTCGATTCCCGGCGGGGACCAACTGTGCAACTCTCGCACTTTTACCGAAAAGGAGGAACAGTAAGAGGAATAATGATGTCAAATCTACGCACCATTTTCTCCTTCCTTTCTCATATCTCATTATGTATATATATATATATATATATATATATATATATATATATATATATATTATATAAATTACATTCCTGGGCCCTGTTTTATGAAGAGTTAAAGTTGGTTATAAAGTTGATTTCAACTGTAAGTCTGTGGCAGCCTGTGTGGTAAGGAAAGTTAAAATCGATTTTATCTTTTGATAAAACGGGGCCCGAAATGAACTCTGTGCAAACAGTATAAAGAAATGTAGATTCGAGTGTTGTCTTCTCACGACACGAAAAACTTTGTTACACCTATTCATAAATCGTTGCGCTTTGTTATTTTTATCTTAAAACTGATAATTTGCACATAATTCTTCCCAAACAAAAAAAAAGAAGAAAGAATAAGGTAGGTCAGTATTCACATTTCACATTTATGGTTTAATGACATAATAAATCAGAGTTTTACAACAAGACGTTTAATAAAAAAAAAACAACTAAATAAGAACCATAATCTACATACATTGCAATAAATCATTATAGTCTACATGGGTCACGTCCAATGTCTGACAATGCCATTACGTTCGCATGTGTAAGCAGGATCAGACTGATATGCTGGAATACTGAAACAGTGCCTCTTATACGTGTAAATCTCAACTTTAATTGCACTTAATTTCTGGGCACTCTGAATTGAGACATCTACTATGTAATTTCCAACATCTCTAAAAAAAAAAGTCTATATTACATGTTGTTTGTATACAATGACATCGTGTGCATCTCGCTCGAGCTGATCAAAAATCATAATACGTGTTTCATTTTCCTATCCATGGCGCCAACTAAAGAGCCACACAAACGAGCAGTTCCAATTCAAGGAGATGGCAGGCTTTAATGGTAGAGGGCGCTTGGGTTGATTCCTCACCAGAGCCTTTAATAGAAGGCTCTGTTCCTCACGCTTTGATGAAGTGTCGCTTAGCAACGGTGTCTCCCTTCTGCTGAGTGATAGTCATGTGATCAGCATCTACGAGCTCCCTGGTGGCCAATACTCCATCCGGGTCAGTCATGTTCCTGATGCCAAAAAACAATCATTGAGATATCATAAGAAGAATCCATACATTACGTCAGAATTCAATTCAATTACACTGTATTTCCATCCATCGAAAGGTACTAAAATAATCATTCAAGGTATACAAAGTATATCATACATAATACAAAGTATGAATACAAAGGAGAAGTCGATCGTGGCGAGAAAGAGTTTAGTCCTTTTTCAGCAGGGAAGGGCATTGATATTGAATAAATTAGATGCCTTAGTGAAATCGAAGGTTAAAGAAATAGAATCAACAATGCTGCAAACATTATGTTAATGTGTGAGACTGTGTGCTCAAATTTATAAATATTTGCCACCTATATCGTGATGGAATGCCTCTGATGTGTCACTTTTTGAAAAGAAATGGATCTGTCTCAGAGCAAATCAATGTGCTATTCTTGTAACCCATACGACTCAGTCCGGGTTGTACATCCATTCCATTATCTGGTTCGTATCCTGGTTGTCGCAAGTGAAAAAGCCATCCCGAATACATGTTCCTAGTGTATACAATCACATCTTGTTAAAGACGGTGTTTCGCATAACAATACACTCATCAGATTCAATATTGGAGGACACACACCGCATTGATTCGCAACGCATGCCTTCAGAGACTGAGTATAGCATGCTCTACCTCTGGTAGAGCAGTGGCAACACTGTAGAGACAACCCTGGATAAAGAAGATGGTATGATAATGGGCCTACTAATTATCATTAGCATTGGTTCTTATACATAATTATGCTTGCGTCGTCATTAGGCCTACCCAACCGTTAATTTCCGCTGCAGCAGCACAAGGCGTGGGTTTAGAATGATGTTTGATAGGTAATAATCTCCTAATGTACGTGAAATGCGAAGGATATGACCTTTTCATTGTGATTTCATTTGAACACAGAATGTGTGTGTGTGTATTGTGTGTGCATGTGTGTGTATACGTCAATGGGAGACGAGTGATGTGGCGACAGCATCACCTCATCCTATCTGCATACATTGTGATCGATATCACTGGCACAAGATAAAAGGTGAAAACCCCTACATTATGTATGCAATTTCTTGGTAACTGATTAAGTTGATAAAGTGATAGAGAAGCCTCAGTTGTAGTGTTTTTTTGTTATGTTTGTTTGTTTGGGGGTTTTTTTTGAGGAAATTTGAAAGAAAGAGTGAACAATTGGAGATTGCACATGGTCACTGAAATGCCCATGGGCAAGCTGTCATGAAAATGATAGCTCGAAAGTTTCACATAGTGTATAGGCAATGAGGAAAGATTGTCTTGTTAATTACGCAACCTCTGATATGCCAGAGCACCACGAGATTGAGAGTTAGCAGCAAGTGTTCCATTTAAGAGACTCGTTTTTATTTAAAAAAAAAAATCATCTTGAAATTTTGAAAAGACACCACAAGCAGTAATATGGCGGTTGTGGTCAATTTATAAAATTAAGCACGTGTTGGCCAAATAGATCCGCCGCTTACCAGCAAGTATCTAAATGGCTAATTTAGCTACTCGGCTCATTCAAGCGTTAGCTTACTGCAGCACCTTTCAATGTTCCCCTTTCGTGGAGTCCTGTAACATCGTACGGCAATATGGTACGTCATTAACACAAGTAAAACTTCCACTTTGTATCCCAGATGAGAAAATACATACGAATGTTTGAAGACCGCCCATGGACAATACTGTGCTGTTGTCGTAGGCAAACACTTGACAGTGTGTCTACACAGAGGGTCTTCACAGAAAGAAATGCACCCCAGAAAGTGGGGATGGTGGGGAGTTTTATAATGCCAAGCATGTATCAGTGGTGACTGGTGGTGGTAGAGAACTGTCAGATGCTGCATAGAAGTAGGTGGTGGTTCAACCCCTAAACAGGAGATTTTAGGTTTGAACATAATTATTATGCTTGGTAAGATGTTGTACTCCCTACACGTATACCCGGTCACCTATACACGTAGGTGTACGAAGGGGGTATTGTCTGTACATCCATTCATAATTATAACAGTGTATAGGGCCCTCCGCAGTGCTAATACACCACATGTATGCTATACCAGTTAATTAGTAGCCCGCATGTCATCGTATTTTTCAGCAAATACCTTTCATGTTTGCACCTGTTTTCTCAAAACGTTTATCACCAATCCGAAACAAAAATAGCTATTTTGTTTTCCTCGTAAATTCAAGGTTCACTTACTTGATGACGAGTTTCTGGCCCTCCCAGACCGCCCGCATGGTTTCCTCCTTGCCCGAAATAACGTTGGTAAACTGGAAGTCCTGGCCCACCGTGAACTTGAGCGTTGTGGTCTTCAACGTGGTCTTGTTGGTGACGACAAACTCGTCGCCGTTCTGGGTGATCTCCTGCTGAGGGGACATCGATGTGATGGCTTTTCGCTTTAAGACACCCAGTCCTAGTTTCTGCAGCAGGGTATCGAACCCTTCATCCTTGCTGTGTTTCCACTTCCCGCTGAAATTTACCGTCGCCATCTTTCCCTAATGATCTACAGCGAAGGTATAATTATTTTTGGAGGCGAGGGGGAGGGGCTGATGATATGACAAGTGACCGATCAATACGTGGACGTAGATCTGCAGTAAGTTGTTCCTTTTTTAACCATATACGCCTACTGTAGAGGATCGCTTTATAATACACGGTATAACAGCGGAGTATTATAGCTGGTGAGGACAGATGAAGCAGCAAGCCTGGGGAATGCGAGACGTCAAAATAGGCCTGTTTATTATAATTTTCGACTTTTAAATTATGTCGCTAGCGGTATTGTCTCTCGGCAACATGAATCGATGGTCCAAAAAGCTCGGCTATTGAGTTGACGTTCACTCGAGACGCACAATGCTTGCTCCTATAGGTGCTTTCACAATTGCCATCGAATATTATACTCAAGGACTGTAAAATACCGAAGCATTTTATATTGACAGCATGCACAGCGTAGGGCGCTCTTATGTGGAGTGTACACAATGCACGCTTCTTTGACAAAAAGCAGCCAAGCGCGTAACACATTACATGTCTATTTGTCCTTGTCAAATACCCTTTTGTGTTTACCAGGGAACTCTTACGCAAGCTACAAGCTCGTCATGGTATAAAAGTATTGGTTGTTGAGTACAGTACAGTACAGTAGGACTATATCATCGACGCACAAGCCGACTAAAAAAAAAAAAAAAACAAAAAAAAAAAACGACTGCAAAACAGTCGATGCATCCGCTTCTCATGCAGTCCTTATGTTCCATTAAAATTCACTTATTTTGACCCCTGACCAAGGGTCCACCTGTGGCCCTCTCTGCACAAAGGAAATGTTTTCCAGTCTATTTCTCTCCATTACACAATGGCATTATAACTCGACTTACCATGCGGAATTATTGGCCAAAATGACATCTGGGCCCTGTTTCATAAAGAGTTAGGATTGATCTTACGCTCTATCTTTATGAAACAGGCCCCTGTTACTATGATGTTTGCGTTTGAAAAACATTTAACTTTGACTTTCATCCCCTTATTTCAGGTAACGAATTTCATATCCATTTTTCCAAGCCTGTATCAAGACCGTTCATCAGCTCGTTTTCAATGCGTAAAGGAATGGAGGGATACTGATCCTACCTCCCCAACTCCCATTCTTTTTTTCTGCCTCTGTCTCTTGGGGACGAGTTTGAAATAAATTTTCTTCATGATATGCCCAATATGACGTCATTACGTGCTGGTAAGTAAATCAGAGAAATGATATAAAAGGTTCCACTGAAACTTAGTACATGTACATTGAATGAATATGGTAGAAATGAATGAATATGGTAGAAATGATACCAGGTGGTATATAAATCAATACCTTCTATCCCTGCAGTATAAGATGAATAAAACAAAACGATTATATAAATATAACAAATAATCACAAAAGACATTAGTTTTTTTTAAGTGAAAAAGTTATGAAAATTTCAATTTTTATGGTCTTAAATCAAAAATTCTTCAGTTTCTGAAATATCTATACAAAGTAAGCAAATCATATTTTCAGGCTGATAATCGAGAGCAGTTAAACACATTGTAACACCCCCCCCCCCCTTGTAATAGTCATCCAATGCAATTGAAGCTATCAGTGTATTTTGTATTTGTTTACCACTAGCTTGGTTATATCAAAATGGGAAGACAGTCAAAATTTGTGGCTGGGTCAATGGGGAGAGACATCATTCATCTCATATGATTGCGAGTAACGTTATACTATCATAATTATATAGTATAAACATCTGGAAATTTTCCATAACTTTTAATTTGCCATTAGACTACAATTGAACTTCTACCATATTTATTCAAATATACTTTATATATATTCTTATCACTAAAGTCAAGCTGAGAAGTGAGTAGAATTGTCCTTTGATGATTGTGGTTATGTCGTGGATGGCTCGATAACTTGTGGTATTCTTCCTCTGAGCGTCGTATTTTGTGGCCCATGTGAACACAGTCACAAGTTAGTGTCAGTTTATGATTTAATTGCACTTTGAGACACTTCTCCTTATCTCACGAGGGAGGAGCGACATTGGTTAATGTGTCAATTTTTGCAGTTTTATAGGCCAAAAGCTCTCTGTGCTCTACAAAATGACGGTACTCTGCACAGATGGCTTTCAAAATCCGTAATTAATTACGACATCGTGACATTTTGTCAACAAAGCCCACAAAATCTCCGTAAAAGTTAGAAAAAAAAATACCCCGCAGTAACGTCCACTGTAATGTGCGGTACTTTAAAGAAAGTCTTCAATAAATACCAATACATAAAAGTAGTTTGTATCAAATCATAGCGAAGTAATTTAGTCTTGTACAGAGTAACATATCGAGCGATGGGTAAGGAGATTACAGTAAGCTAAATCATTGACTCAAAACACTTTGTTATTTCAATTCTTTGCACAAAATCATAGGGACTGATATCATTGCCTTTCCCAATTTTCTCGTACGTTGTATATTCCATGAAGGTATATGCGAAACTTAGAAATTCTATAAATTCTATTTCCGAGTTTGATGCAACATCTATCATACTGTTCATCCGAATATTCCTTATCTATTGAGAATGTGACTCACATTCAGCTTGTGATATATGAATATAATATATCCAATATTTCGCATATGTCCTACTACAATGTACATGTACTGAGTTTTATTTGATCTGGTCTGAACTCTTTTATCTGCTTTCCGTGTATGTGTGTGTGTGTGTGTGTGTGTGTGTGTGTGTGTGTGTGTGTGTGTGTGTGTGTGTGTGTTTTGTTATTTACAACCACTGATTATTCGGGGCTAGCATCCATACAAGTTTGATTTTTTTATATTATTTCATTGTAACCCGAAATGAGAAGTATGAAGTAAATTGAATGGAATTAGAATTGAGCATGGTGTAGAATTACATCTTAAAGAAGAAATCCACCCAAAGAAATAAATAAACTTCAAAAGAAAGAGAAATATATTCCCTACAGAATGATACAAAAATAGAAAAAAAAGACGGATGAGAAAGGAAGATATGGCATTTTGAAATTTCACATTTTTTAGGAAAATATTTCTTGACCAGTCCTTATGAGTATTCAAATGAGTGAGTTGATGATGTCATGCCCTCACAATTTTTCATGTATGTTATATGAAATTCATTAAAATTGTTATCTTTAGCTAATACAAGTAAAAGCATGTCATACCAATATATACCACAGTTAACATTTTGTTCTTCTTTATTTTGGGTGGTTTTAAGACAAGTTTTATATATATACAGCTAAAATATGAGATTTTTGTCATTTCTGTGTATGAAAGAAATAAGAAATTGTGAGAGCATGACATCGTCAACTTGCTGCTTTGAATATTCATAGGACTGGTCACGAAATGCTTCCGAAAATGTAAAATTTCAAAATTTATATCTTCCTTATTTCGTATCCGATATTTATCATTTTTGTATCGTTCTGTTGGGAATACAATGTATTTGTCTATTTTTTGAAGCTTATTTATTTTTGGGGCTGATTTCCTCTTTAAGATTGATTAGCAAAGCGTTCACATTGACACTTCATAGTGTATTAGTTGTGCTCTCTCCAGTCTCAGCACTCTAATAAAAAAAAGAAGGAAAACAAAAGAAAAACATCAATTTAAAAAGGGATCATTTCTAATAAGGACTTACGAGATATCTACTGAAAATCTGCTTAAATTTTAAGTAGATTCTATTCAAATATGATCAGAATCTAGTCAAATACTGTATAAACAAGAATCCATTCAAAATTTTAACAGATCAGGGAGGTGAATGGAAGCCTTGTCAGTTCCCATCTGAAATGATTCCTATTCAAAATTGATTTTTTTTTTTTTTTTTTTTTGGGGGGGGGGGGGTTAAGAGTGCTCCATCATTCAAGTTCGACACATTGAAATTAACTCATTGCAAACATTATTACTACGCTGTTTTATATGAAGACATCTGAGCATGCGGCCGAGAGGCGTGTAGGGACATTTGAGAGTGAAAATGGAAGATTGGGATACAGCTTGCGTCATCACTCTCACTCATCACCACATAATCATCGCAACCTTGAAGTTGATTTTGCCGAAAAAAATCAAAATGATGATAATAATCGACTCGTGGACGGGTATATTTTGAGGGAATGCTTTATTTTGGAAGCGTGGTGGTCGTTTAAGGACACGAACGTCGCAATATTTTGTGTGAGATGCATGCGGGAACATAATCAATAACTGTGTAACATATAATGACGATCATGAACATTTCAATATAATAACATATCCAGCGATAGCGCATCGTTTTACAGAGCCAGTGTGTACTGCATGCATAGCATTGATAAATAGCCACTGCCTTTACTCCAACTGTCCATATGCATCAGTATTTCACAATTTCATTTACATTTTTTTTTCATGCGTTAGCAGTAAGAGAGAGAAAGGGGAGGGGGATATTGTGCCTTAGAGGGAACTTTAGTGCCCTCAGTCTCGTAGTTGCTTAAAATGCCTTGATATACTTACAAGCATTTTACTTTCTCACGGTCATGATAATCTCGAAGTCCGAATCGTCTCATTCATTACACATTATCCTCACAATTCTCATTCTCTCCTAAACTATACATGAAGTAGTTGGCTTAGATACTACTTGCTTATCGTAGATGGCGGTCGGTTGCTATGGCTACGACATAATCATTAACATGCCAATCAGTTGTCTACTCCAAAGAGCCATTCAAACAAAACTCGACTGAAAGCGATCGAGCCATAATGACTTTCTCACATTTCTTGCTATTCATAGAAAGGTTTCCAAACTCCAGTGGCAGCATGTCACAGTGATAAGGATTAATCTGTTCAATCGGCATACACAAATTGCATAAACCGTTATCAAAAGTAGACTGCCTCTAAAGATTCTTGTCCAAGTCTCTTCACATTCACATCTTATCCCCCATTCCGCATATGTTCTGTGTTTGGTATCTATCAACGCATTTTACGACACGACGAGCATACAAAATTCGCTTGAAGCCTCGTACTTCGTCACTTTTGAATCTACCCTGGAAAAAGACAGCTGGGGCATCATGCAAAACAAATGTGATATCTGTGAGATCGCAAGGTAAAAAAAAATAATAATAAATCCGTGCAATGATGTCTAACTCTTTGTGATCAATAGTACGTAACTGCAGAAGCAGTGGAGTAGCATTGTTATCAATCGATCCATGAAAGGCATGCGCGCCAAAATCATAATACTCTTTATCACATTTCTTTGCAAATTCTAATCACTTCCATCATATTTCGAAGTTATTTTGCAAGCCCTACGCCAGCTTAATGCTAAGACTTGTTCTACATTTTCTATAAACACGAATTCGATATACATTGTACACAGAGATTTAACATTACTTTTGAACGCCTACACTACATATCGCTGACGTAAATACTTGTACATAGAGGCGTTCGCCGCGACGTTGCCATACGATATTCTGGCATGTACGTGCATCTGAAAAGAGACTCTCATACGCGTTTCTCCCGTTATCCTCCCACACCCCGTATCTTCCTGGATGCTGCGTTATCTGCATCAGTTTCCAGGTGAACGACACAAGTAAAGAATGATGACGCCCAACGAAAATATTTGTGGAGATGTCATAGCGTTTGATGCAGGCGGAGGAGATGGGTCACCTTAGCCTCCTGACGCCTTCTGGGAAGGCACAAGGTCACGGAGGTGGTGTTGTCAAGTATTTAGCAAATACTTTAGCGGGGAGATAACGAGAACACCATTAGACAGGTAATCTCGAAGAATTTATGACTCGACGTCACTTGAGGTTGGAGGCGGAAGAAGGCCATGGGCTGGTCTCCCTTCCCTCGACACACTGACATACCTACTTGTCTCTTTTTTGTGCTGTCACCACAGATATTTTTGGAAGAAAAAATATTCAGGCACAGGACGTTTATCGCCTCGGCTATCTCTCACCTCTGAGTTTGCAGCTGCAGCATGTAATATATAATTGGATCGGATGACATGAATCATGCATGATTTATACAGATTCCATAAATGTAAAACTAAAGTCATATCAAATTAATTTTCCCAAAATAGTTTTTAGCACTCACATCCAGCATCAAATTATCCTTACGATGCTGTTAGAATCACAATGTAATATGTGATAAAGAAAGTGACGAAAAAAGAAGCTCGAATGCTGGATATAATGATCTCGGGACAACAGGCCTATGCGGACGATGTGTCGATATGGACGCGAATCCAGATTTCGAAAATCTTACATTTCTCTCTTCTTAAAGAAGAAGAAATGTTTACGGAGACTTCAATACGCGTGACTCGGCGGAAACCACTGCCATCGTACGCGAAGTAAATAATTGTGGACATGCATTTGGGGGAGGGGCATTTAATGAAACGTTTTGTCAGATTTTTTTTTTTTTCATCTGACAACCTGTTAGGAGCTAATAAAATCTTTGCATCTGATTGACTGAGAGCAAATTTGTCAGAAAAAAAAAATCCGATCAAAACGTTTCATGAAATCATGCTCCCCAGGGTTGATGATCGACCGACCTAACATTGACAACCGCCCTCCTACGACGCATATCAGTTACTCTCGAATCTGGAGACTATAGCTAGAATAAGGCTAGAATAATCTACTTTGCGATTATGGAAGGGGGGGGGGGGGTCCTCACAATTACAACAGCACAGTTTCGAGTAGTAGTATAGTGGTCAACAGATAAATGTCAACCACATAGATTATATAATCAGTAACACACTTCAAAAGTTTCAAAGTCCAAATAATCACAGCTGACGATTGCAATGCTATCGCATGACATTCCCAACACCTAACAATGACGACATTTAACGAATGATGGCTAGATTTCTATCGCTCTGTCTCATTTCCTGTCACATTTCCACAAAAATGATGATTTAACAATTTACTGAGAGGTTTGCTCGTGAAAGCAGCCTTCGCTCACTTACAGCCTCGACATAAGTTGTAGAATGACCATGTTCCGAAAAAAAAAACAACAACCAACCGTTCACTATACAATAATGTAGTTGCATACAAAAATGTGATTACTTTTTTTTAAATGATTTCCTGATACCTCTGTCAGGGCACCAATTCTTCATACAATACAACATTGTTTGCATTCAAAACACATCATTTACATTATTTATATTCAATTTGAAAATCGCATAACTGCACAGCTATATCGGATATTTCGCCTTCAGATTGAGCGTTCACGTATAGCAATAAATGACGGGAGCAGATTCATCGCTAAATGTCTAAAAGAATGATGCAGAAGTCTTTAAAATCAACGGTATTATACGTTCAGGTGTGAAAAACAACATTAACCTTTGGTGAACTATAAATAGCGACACGGTTTTCAAAAAGCAAGTACAACGTCGAGATGAGTTGAGATGAGTTGAGTCGAATTATTTCCTAGGTCGAACAGGACAGTATGTACTTGGTGCATTTGATGTGTCGCTACCTAAACATTAATCCGGTATGTGTGATAATCCGGTAAATAATGTACACTAGATGCATTCATAATCATCCACGAACTTAACTCTACTTACGAACGTTACATCACATGCCACATGAGCAAGTTTAGGCAATTGCTGATCGCAACACCTTTTGCGATCAATAATGATCAGCTGACGGTTGAGAAAATACTAAACTGCATCAATGAAAATACAATACTGTACAATGATGTATACGGGCACGCACGTACCACTGCGTAACATGCAATCTTGATCGAGAATAATTATTCTCCCGATTCTTATTTTCGGGTGCCAGTGCAAGATGATAGAGAGCGCGCCCTCAACGAGCTGGTCAACGGCACCATCTTTTGAGAACATAATGTCCTCACTATTAACTAACAAACAGAATTATCAATTAAACATAATAACTTGAAATGAAATCCTGCCGTCCATCCCTCTAAAAGACTGAAGTACTATACAAAACATGGAAAGACGACAGATCATAACTGTTCTGAATCTGTGGTTGTCTTGTCCGGGGAAGAGGCCGATAAAAGCCTCTATTCATGCATTCAACTTCATGATTTTTTTTTTTTAATGCACCTGGTCTTATTAGCAAATTAGATACTTTTAAGTACATGCAATGTGGAGTCCAGGATGCATGTATTAGTTGTTGCTATGTTTCGCAAACGTCGGGAAAGTTTTCTGGTCAGGAGAAAAATGGCAGTAACCCGGCCTATGTGGACTAACACAGAGGCGTCATCTATATACGCGATTCTGAATTTCACCACATCAGAGTTTGTACTGAACTTATTATGTTCCCGTAGGCGATTGTATAACACTTAATGCCACTGTTTACTTTTGGTAGCAGTGATTTTAAAATGTGCAAGTTATCACATTTGATGCAAAAGTATTGTTCAGTTGTATTACAAAACATCCTGCCATATAAAAATTTCGCAATAAAGCCACAAATACGAGGAGATATCACCAATTTTCTCAGTAAACCATATTGTAGATGGTTTATTCTAGAAACGATTTAATAAAACTACTGTTCAAATTTTATACACTGAACAATACTTAACATTGAAGATTTTACTCTCTTTTTTTTTTACATTGGTTGTTCCTGTCCCTTACTCATATTCTAGAGCTAATTTGAAGCAGTAAAGGTGTGTTTTGTTTTGTTTTGTTTTGTTTGTTTTTTTCATCTGCAAAATAACGGAAAATGGTGGCTTTAAGCGGTTATCTCATTGGCTTGAAGACTACTTGGTGACATCTCCGCGACGCCTCCATGACGTCTCCTGCCAGGGGAGACTGGTCGGGTGTACGGGAGAATCGAACAAATTTGATTTTTTGTTTAGGAGACTTTTTCCAGTCTCCAGCTGCGCTCGGGACGTCTCCGCGACGTCTCCTTAGTTGCGGTCTGACTGGTTTTGTCTGCGACGTCTCCGAGACGTCTCTGCGACCTTGCGGAGACCCATGGCGACAGTGTGGAGACGTTGCGGAGACGTCTCCGCAACTGAAAAGACTTCTTGAAGAAGACAGTCAACAAGGCATTCCGCATAAGTAGGGAATGAGGCATACATTTTCATGAAGGTTCACTGGGTGATCTAACGCGCTTGTATCGCATCTCGTTAGATAGTTGTACACGTCATTGATATGGACACCTATTCAGTAATCAGTTTTGCGTCAGTTGTCTGCTGTTTTCTTTTCTTTTCTTTTGTCTCGGGCATTAATGTAGTTCTCTTTCTGTATTGCAGACTTTTGCTTCTCAGAAGGACCCTACTTTAAAAATTATAACTCGTATTTTATTCCGCCAAGACAAGACAAGGTTGCAACCAACAAGATCAAAAATGCAAGTCAACGCGTCGCCCTATAATTGCACATTCTAAAAGTAAAGTCCGCTTTTGCATAGAATTATTATTCTAGGATTGGCATTAGGATTATTTGATTTAAAGGGGCAAAGCTTTCTCGCAAAGACAGTCCCTTCGAATTTCTCTACAGAAGTCTACGGTCTACATGTCAGAATTCATCTCTACAAAACTACTAGTAATGATAGTAGATTTCTCAGTGATAAAATAGTAATCGTTGGTGATAACGATCTAACTTTTTTCTGCTAGAATCTATGGTAAGAAAAATAGCGAGTAAGTGATCTACAATTCAAACGTCTTTACCTAGGAAATTAGAAAGAATCATGGTAAAAAAAAAAAAAACCAAAACATGTGCAGCGTCATTTCAATCAAATTACTATAACAAAGTAACAGGAAGATCCACGAGAACAAAGAATGCACATTTTACAAGCACTATCATTAGAAATCAGATACATAAATACCACGAAACATACATGCACTGCTTAACAAATTAGCGGCTTCTAACGCCATCTTTTAGTTAGAATAATTATGATAAATGCCGCCTGAAAATATGTTGCAACAATGTTTTCGCGTTTAAAGCTACGCTAAAGAGAGAGGGAGAGGGAGATTAAACTCTCCACTTCACACCGATTTCTTCACACGGCTCCATCATGCGCCTGTCGTCCCATCATCAGAGGTCAGTCTTTCTTTTCCGTGTTGTAGAAGGTCCTCGTGGCTGTCACGTCCCCCTTGGTCTGAGTCATCACGAGCTTTTCGCCAACCAGTGACCTGGTGGTCACCACGCCATCTTCTTGAGACAGCACCCTGATGGTGGACAGAAGAGAGACAGTGGGATATCATGTGTACTAAGACGTGAGACGATCCAAGCTTTTGCCATCTTTTAAGAACACATCACCAAAATAGTATCAATAGGACACCTTTCAAAATAATCAAATATATTATCATCACAATGGAGTGGCTGTAGATTTAGATTTAAATTGTCACACTGACTGCCATATTTGCACAAAAGTTTGGAGAGTTTGCACTAAGACTTCATACCGTTTGAATGAGTAGGCCTTTTGACACCATAATGCATTCACAAGTTGTGCTAGACTGCTGAAAAGTTACTGCATAGTGTCAATTTGACATGCTTTCGCTATTCCTCCAGGGATTTAGCCACTCGAAATAAGGAAAAAGTGACATTGATATGACTCAGAACTGCAAGCCAGTACAATGGTATATTAGCACAAGTTTATGAGATAATATTTTGACTTTTCTCCCATTTGTTGCCATGATAAATCATTTAACTTGAACTTGAACTTGAACTTGGTAGATGTGTCATGGAATCAAACGGTGCCAAAGTGCTTTCGATGACATTTTCTTTGACGAGTTGAAAATAATAACAGTATCAATAATAAAATCTGAGAACAGCATCACACATGAAGTTCAAAGAAAACTCTCTTTCAGCTCATTACCCATTTCTATATGAATTATCATATCGCTGGGGTGTAGATAACAACTGGCATTGCCTATATTTTGTTCCCTTGAAATCTGAATGACACCCCGGGGAGCCATTGTGTTCCATTAAAAAACAGAAAATTAGGCCATGATCAAACTCTGCGCCAGGAAGCCTCAACGACAAGGAAAGTTTTATTGCCCAATGAGGAATTACCCAACTTTTTTTTTTTCGTTTCTATGCGAGACCAAAGGGGAAAAAAAAGGGTCAAAAGAACACAACACAGCTGCCTAACTTCAAGCCCGAGACGGAAAAGTATAAAGGAAACTAGCGACACCTCACTGCTCTCCTAAAGGGCAAAGGTCAAGGGGACCTACAAGCACTTCCGCTGGAGGCATATTAATTTTTCTACGAACAGTCTTTTCAGTCATTTTTTTTTTGTCGCCTGCGATGCTTCGTCAGTGAGTTGTGTGTGTGTGTGTGCGTGTGTGTGTGTGTGTGTGTGTGTGTGGGTGGGTGGGTGGGTAGGTGGGTGTGAGTGTGTATGACCCTATTTCATTGAAACGATGCAGGTAGTATGCCACAATCTGTCACTCTGCTTACTTTTGCCTATTTGGACCAATGCCTTGCAAAATTACAATATCACAGGTACCTAATAAAGATTTTTCCCTGATAATTTTGTGGATCATCAATGCAGCACTAGTAAGACACATCAGTGAATTTTGAGAATATCGGATAATGTAATTCATTCAAAAGCGGTGAATTATTGTTATATCAAAATTTTGGCAGTTCGAAGACTACATCAGTTCGAGTAGTACTGTGTAGAGAATTCATTACTTTCATTTTTAAGCATAATGAAAGGGCGCTTAACTCACCCATTTTAGAAGGTAGGGTAACATAATGTAAGTAATAAGTTGAGGGAATATGTATACTTCTTTAAAAATTATCGTTATAGCATTGTTTACACTGTCCCGCTATACTGTGACAAAAAGGTTGCTGTAGCCTTTTTACAATATCATCAGAGATGTGAGCACGTAAAGTATATAAAACTGTAAAAAAAAATAAAATAAAAAAGAATCTTTACTTTGGAAAGGACTGTCTGATTTTCTCTTAAAACTATCTTTGCATTCACCGAATCCACAAATCATAATCATGCGGTGTGGGTGGACTGCTACAAACCTTTCTTAGCATTTGTTCGTAATAGGAAAGAGATGATACCTTAATCAATAATTCTAATTCTTGTAAAGATAGTCAAACTTGAACAAATTAACTAGAAAAGACAAAAAAAAAATGTTAGCAATACAATTCATTGCCGTTTGAAATTAAATAATAGAGCTTTCTTTGCTTCACTATACTCCTTTCTTTTAAATGAGTCGAGGTGATCGAGCTATGTGTCTATTGGGTATGCAGAAATATGTGTAGGCCCTAAATGTGCGTCCGTAGAAATTAAATAGAATTGTAGACATGTCGTGCATGCATACAAGATTATTTTACTATTTTACTTTTATACAGTGTTGTAGGCCTATAAACGTGTTATAATGAAAAGTAAAAGGAGCGAAATGTAATAGTATGTAATAATCAAATTGTGATAATCATGGAAATTAATGTAAGAATGCTGTATCTTATTTTGTAAAATTTTGTATCATTGAGGAAGAAGAAAACATTCTTTAGAACAAAAACAAAAACTAAACCTAAAAATGAATGAAAAGTTTTATCACAAGACGAGCTATAATTGAGATATGCGACTAATGATGCAAAATAAGAAAAGAATAAGAACATGCGGGATATTTTTAATCACAACTTCAAGAGTACTCCCTGATAATCATGATACAAATATGAGGTGACACTGGAAAGGTTTTATTTTCCTCTTTCTTTCAAATGTTTAAGAATAGCGCTTAGCCCATTTTGCGACCAAACTATTCAATTATAGACCAAGCGGAAACGCATGGTAAACTCATGGGGCAAAATAACGCATGGTTAGTCCATAAGGAAAATCTAATCGAAACAACGCGCGACGAAGGAAAACACTCACACATAGCTGGTGGTGTGCTGACATGCAAGTGACAGTCACAAACTGCCTGCCGTCGAGCGGGAAAGAAAACGACCTTGTCACTCAACTGACCTACTTTCTAAAAGGTTGCTAAAGAGCTAGGCTACTGTCATCACAGGGGCCAGTGTTACTGCAGGGATCACCGCGCCTTTATCCCTCCCATTAATGTGGAATTCATGTCAGCATAATATTGTCATAAGCTACGGGTCAGGAACATGTCAACTGTAGTGGGCTAGCCTGCAAGAAAACACTTTGCCGCGACGATTTCTGTCGGTTTGCTTTCCCTGGTTTATACTTTGTGGCTTTTGCCGAGAAAATGCATACATTGATATGTTATGTACAGGTAATTTTGTGTACAGATACCAAAGAGTCTCGCACAAAATAATCTTTCTGTATTCGTCAAATTAAAGGTATGTGTCCATGGAATGTGCCTATATAGAGCAGGTGCCTAGAGAATCAAGACTTCACCATATATTTGACTGACTGCACATTATCATTATCCAAGGGCTTTTCCCCCTATAATGTGTGTGTGTGTTTTGTGTTTTCATTTAATTCATATTCACTTTTTTTTATTACTTTCTTGATAAACGACGAATTTACATTCCTTGATATAAAAATGATCCGACATTATTGAATAAGGTTTGCTATTCCGAAGATTCGAAAGTCCGAACGTGAAACGAGGTTCGGCTGTTTAATGAACCTCATTTCACTTTCGAATTAACGAACCTTCGAAATAGCGAACCTTATTTCGTTTTCGGATAAACGACCCTTCGGGGAAATAATAATAATAACAAAAAAAAAAAAAAAAACAGCAATCCGAACCTATGCACACGTTCGGAATAAATGAACATAGGCCTACAGAATAACGAACCATATGTCACTTGCGGACTACTGAACCTTCGGAAGAATGAACCTTCCGAATGACGAACCTTCGGACTCGGGCATCGGAGGTGACGTCATCACCTGACGAGTCTCCCACAGCGCCATCCACAAATCTTTTTACAATATTCCATTCCCTTTTCTTATACATGAAATCAATACGAATGAGTATATCCTGATCAAATTATCACAGTCTTGCACTATAACCTAGCTTTGATGACGTTTATGAGGTAAGAAGTTCCTGATCAAATTATAACAGCCTCGTAGGCCTACTAATCTAGAGCAGATTACTTCATTGTGAGGATATAGGAACTGCAGTTGCCAACTTATTTTAAATCTTATGTTTATTGTTAATAATATATATATTTTTTTTTTTTTGGGGGGGGGGGCGTGCACAATGTCCTGTGAGAATTATGAGGTCATTCATATCCCTTGTTTACATTTGCACGTATTCGGGGGATTGTAAAATTCCATAACATTCTTATCTTAAATACGAGTATTAATTTTGATTAAAAATTGAAGGTTTTTTTTTTCATAATATAACATCAACATATAACATTATTTTCTTTTCTTCTTTTTTTATTTCACTCTATATTATTATCAAAACCAGTGTGATAACTGGGTGGTAGTTCATCTTTAAATTTCATACATGAATTTCAAGTCTGAATTTGGATACACACGACGCTACAATTTATTTGGTTTAGTAAGCTAATCATGGATGCAGCTTGAAGCATGGTCTTTTTTTTTTGGGGGGGGGGGACATTGTTCTTATTCAGTGTCTAAGTTTGATGAACACTACATAACTTCGTTTGGGATTGTTTATTGTACTCAATTGATATCACAGAGACGACTGAAAGTGGAGCGGCATTTTACTTCAAATTCCATCATTGTTCCATGAAACTTCTATACCGTTATTTGAACTTGTTCCACTCAACCGTATTTCACTCAAAGAATCCATAAACTTATCTTTAGTGGCTGTAAATAGATATTCTATAAACTGTCTGGATGATTATACACTATATATCTAAAGTCAATCTTTAGGTCGGCGGTATTTCATAAATTTTCAGATGCCTATATAGGATGGATTAATTTGTTTTTGAATATTTTACTTAATAAAGGAGCAATATACTTTCTCTATACATTCTTGCATAATTTTTTTATATTTCTGAGTAAGGGATAAAGCTCAATACCTTATCTACATTAATTCCAAGGAGCGACATTGTAACATATGAGCGATACTGCGTATAATTTTGTATGGGTATGATGACTCCAAGTAGATTTCCCATTTCCGGGAAAAGGGAAATCTACTTTCTTTGTCAGTGCCGTATGCACATAAACAGGCATAGTACACAGAAGTTGATCATAATAACAATTCTAGTCTAGTATCATATACCTTCAAGTTGATATAAACAGTGTAGTTTGGCCAAGAGGGAAAAGGGTTAAAAATGAAGAAAGTAAAGAAAAATAATAATGATAATAATGATAATAATGATAATAATCATGATCATAATAACAATAACGACAATAATGATAATAATAATAATAATAATAATAATAATAATATAGGTTTTCCCGGCCAATTTCGCACTTTTTTCAGTCCAATTCCTAATTGCTGCATTCAATTTAGCAAAATTTAGCCTAGATGGCATGTTCGGTATTTCAATTTTATAATCTTTTCATTCAAATTCATTTTGGAGCATTCAAATTACCTTTAACATCATTCGAATCAGCACTTTTTCAGTTCAAATTCGTAAGACAAGCACCATTTCGCAAATCGTTCATTCAATTTAGCATGATATCGTCACGTGATCACGTATACGCTGCGCTCGTTCATTCGAATTCATTCTTGGGCATCCAATTTCGCATTTACTGCAGTCAATTTAGCAGACACGTTTATGCTTTGATTCCTTTTTCTTCATTTTCATTCATCATAGGTATTGTTTGCAAGCATCTTGACATTTCATATTTTCGGATTAATTCTTTATTCTGATATCATCTTTGCAATAGTACTTTCAAAATATGTGTATGTGTTTATAATGTTCGATAACATTATTTCATCCACAGATGCATTAATCTTAAGTTTGTTTTGACATTGATTAGGAGAAGGAGGTTTCAATTTACATCGTGATCATTTCCTTCATCTGCATGTTTCATTATTTTCATTTTCTTGGGTGCTATATTGCATTAATCATCACTAGAAATAAAGTTCTTGGATCAGCTCTAGAGATCAATTTGTCAATGCGTATATGATTCTTTCCCTGTCTTCTCGAGAGATACGCCTGTATCTAATTTGTGCTGCCATGACTGGACATAAAAAAGTGAAGCGAAGCTATGGTACTGGTGCATGTATAACATGTATGAAAGAAGAGGGGCGTTACAGAACAATAAACTTGAGTTATTAAGGATCAAAGATACCTTTACTATATACTTAACAGTGTGTGGATGAAACAAAAATTCACACTTAAATACGTATAAATCACGGTTCTCACCTTTTCAAAACAGAAATAACACTACGCCAATTTGAATGAACATGTTTGGAATTTGACTGCCCATACGCGAAATTGAATGACTGAAATACCATTTGCCGCCAGTGCTGGCGAATTTGAATGACTGAAGAGCACGTGCCAATTTGAATGCCCGTTTTACGAATTCGAAAGGCACATGTGCGAATTTCATTGATCAAAATGCTAAATTGAACGAACAAGTTGCAATTTTGAATGACAGAATGTGCAGCGACGAGGATTTTCGCTAAATTGAATGAACCTTTTATCAAATGGACTGACAAAAGTGCGAAATTGGCCGGGAAAACCTATAATAATAATAATAATAATAATAATAATAATAATAATCGGAAGTTCAGTTCTTAAGATGAACGTTTAGGCATTTAGGTACCTGACTGCAACAAAAAAAAAAAAAAAAAGAAAAATAACCCAACCAACCAACCAAAAAAAAAAAAAAAAAAAAAAAAAAAACGCTGGGAAAAGGAACCTGCCTTTATATGGACTGGAATAAAAAACAAACAAACAAAAAACTACCGAATTGTATAGTAAACCGTTCCATAGGGATTGCTTGCATTGTTATGACTCCTCCCCGACGAGAATGAATAATTCACCTTTAATACAAATGATAATATTATTTCTCATTGCCTGTTTGTTGTGCTACTACAAAGTATTTAATTTGGACAAAAAAACAACAACTAACGACATGCACACAATCGTTAATTACATTTCATTGTATCAGTCATTAATATAATGAATTAATATTGCTCACTTCTTAAACACATTATAGTCTTGAATAATAAAATGATAATGTTGATCCTATAAAGGAGAGGACAATAAGGTTTCTACATCATCGACGAAAACCATTTCCTTTTGTTTTCTTTGTTCATTATAACTTTTTATATGTAAAATAGTGGAGGGAAATGTGAGGCAATTACGCCATATTTGTGAATAGTTTATTATCGTAAATTTCTCGTCCTTGGCTTTCAATATCACTCCTTGTTCGATATGACTTTCATAACTTGCGTAAAATCAAGCAAAAACTGTGAACGTTTGGTTACGAAGAATGTTTGTGAATCCTGAAAGTGTCACGTGTGTTTCCAAATGGGTTAACTGAAACTGAGCGGATAAAAAAACAAGAGACCCGCGGGTCTAGCGCTCACCTGAGTATCGCAAGTTCACCTTTCACGCAGTCACTAATCTAAATTATTCACAGCTCTACCAAAATTTGACCAGGCATTCTCAAGTAGAAGATGAAAATGTACAATAAGGGCCCAAATTTTTTAAGATTCCTTAATTTGGGGGGAGTGGGGCCCCTGGGGCCCTCTGGGTGGGGCATGGTGCTCATTTTGATAAATTGAGATCCTGACCCCCTAGGGATGCTACTTGCCAAGTTTGAAGAAAATCCATCATGAGGTTTTCAGGAAGAAGATGAAAATATACATTTCAGGCCCCCCTTTGGACCTTCCCAACCACCCCCTACCCCTGCCCCCAAGAGGGGCACCCCTGGATCTCCTATGAACAAACTTGAAACTACAGTCATTAATGTACTCACTCATAGTATTATCTTAGCTCTATAACTTCTGATTCTAGAGAAGACTTTTAAAGATTCCTTCATTTTGGGGGTGTGGGCCCCCCTGGGGGCCCCTGGGTGGGGCATGGTGCCCATTTTGTCAAATTGAGATCCTAACCCCTTAGGGATGCTACCTGCCAAGTTTGGTGAAAATGGGTCATGGGGTTCTCAAGAAGAAGATAAAAATGTACAATTTAGGCCCCATTAGGACCCCTCCTCACCCCCCCCCCCTCCCCTGGGTCCCAAGAGGGGCACCCCTGATTCTGCCATGAACAAACTTGAAACTACAGTCATTTATGTACTAACTCATAGTATTAACTTAGCTCTATCACTTCTGGTTCTAGAGAAGAAGATTTTTACAGATTCCTTAATTTTGGGGGGTTTGGGCCCCCTGGGGGCCCCCTGGGTGGGGCATGGTGCCCATTTTAACAAATTGAGTTCCTAACCCCCTAGGGATGCTACCTGCCAAGTTTGGTGAAAATGGGTCATGGGGTTCTTAAGAAGAAGATGAAAATGTACAATTTAGGCCCCATTAGAACCCCTCCCCACCCCCTCCCCTGGGTCCCAAGGGGGGCACCCCTGATTCTGCCATGAACAAACTTGAAACTGCAGTCATCAATGTACTAACTCATAGTATTAACTTAGCTCTATCACTTCTGGTTCTAGAGAAGAAGATTTTTACAGATTCCTTAATTTTGGGGGGTTTGGGCCCCCCTGGGGGCCCCCTGGGTGGGGCATGGTGCCCATTTTAACAAATTGAGTTCCTAACCCCCTAGGGATGCTACCTGCCAAGTTTGATGAAAATCGGTCCTGGGGTTTTCAAGAAGAAGATGAAAATGTAAAAAGTTTACGCACGACGCACGACGCACGACGCACGACGCACGACGGACGACGCACGACGCACGACGGACGCCAGACGAAGGGCGATCGCAATAGCTCACTTGAGCCTTTGGCTCAGGTGAGCTAAAAAATCAAAGCATCAAAAGTCTCTCATTTACTTCTACACGTACTTCTCTCATTTACTTCTACACGTACTTCTCTCATTTACTTCTACACGTACTTCTCTCATTTACTTCTACACGTACTTCTCTCATTTACTTCTACGCGTACTTGAAATTAGATTTTTATCTAATCTTCTTCTTTGACATGACTTTCAAAAAAGAATATGTATATGATTCATATAATATAATTGTAACAATTTAGCAATGACTTGGTACAGCAAAGGGGATCAACGCGGATATCTAAAGTACAATATTGTATTTGCTTATTATCATGTTAAAAATCATGTTACGAGACAAGGACATTATCTCTTTGTCCTAGCTGCATACAAATTCTGACAATTAAAAACATGCTAAACTTGTAATATGTTAAACATGTAAACATTATATTGCCTTAAACACACAAACAAGAATAGGCAGCGTTTGGCATATAAATTCTGTCCCTCCCCATTTACACTGAGATCTCTTTCTCGGGCATTATCATTGTGCTTTGTCAGTTTCCTCTTTCATACATGAGTAAAACGGAGTTATTCATGTTTACATAATAATTCCTGACAATAAAGCGTTTATCCGCTGTTACATATGTATGTTGAATAGTAACATCTGCCTGACAATGTGATCAAATCCAAAATGTGTGGTAAAGGTGGAACATTTATTATGCCCGATTTCCCCCCCCCCTTTTTTTTTGTGATCAAACCCACGATATAATATAGTTTGTGAAGGTGGTTTGCTACACACAGTCAGTTGTATCATGGTGCTAAATGAAGCTCCGTGGTTGCATACGCTACTCTGCATTTCACCAACCACCAAACCACAAGTTCACCACTCTAAGCGTTTATTCAAAAAAGGATAATGCACAATGGATTGTACTATTTTTCTTTTTCTTTTGATTTCAGAGAGAAAGCAGTTTCTCTCGCCCACCACGCAAGCGTCCGACCTCTGGCCGCCCCTCGACCGCGGACACCCCATGTTGTGCAGCGCGATGCCCGCGGGGTGCTGGGGGTCATTGCATTCCTAGTGCCCCAGCTGCACATGGAGCCTGCTGTACTCGTTCAGGGGTAAGCGGCACGGCAGCACAGGGGCATCAGCGGGCGGCCGATTAAAAAAGATGGGGGCATGCATTTTACGAATGTGTCATTACTTTCCCCTGAACTGCTCAATCTCACTAACGAGCAAAGTTCTTGATGGTTATCGTAGGGAACTAACGAGGAATTCGCTACGTCGAAGATCTCAGTCAGTTTAATGAACCCGCTCGTCAGATATTGCTTTTCAATCACTTGTGTGGGAAAATGCAAATAACAGTCCACCTGAAAGTAATGTTTTGGTAAGAAAATAAAGGCAAGTAATGTGTATAGCGTGATTCGACTCCACTTTCAAGTTACCTATAGCAAATAGAGTGAAAAGGTGACATACAAAACTAATGGAGTGATGGGATTTCTTCAATCTTAGCAAGACAAATGTCAAGTGAAAAAGAAGGGATATACATTGCATAAAAGAGCCACAAACACATAGGCAAAACTCTATGCAAAGTCGCAATTTGTAATCAATTTCATCTTTTTTTCTTTTTTTTTACATGAATCGCTAAAAGAAAATTGGTTCTATATCTTTATTTACTCCATTGGTATAGGCCTATCTCTCTACCTAATTCGCCTTTTTTTCAATTAGATTAAATTCAATTTATTTTCATATTTCTCAATGAAGGAATGTACATCAAATATAATAAAATGAAGTGAATCATATCCGGCTTGGATGCACAGTATAAATTCATGTAGACATATAAAACATAGCGGTCAATCTTCGTAACGGTTTGGCTCTATGTATAACGCTAAAGAAATATGATGGAACCTACTTGAAAGCGAGTTTGTTAAGCGTAGGTCCCAAATTCTGAACAGAGTGTACGATACAGATGAGGAGCACGGATGCAACGTAGAACCAAAATAAAGAAAAACAAAAATGAAAGGAAAATACCTGGGGCAATAACAGAATCTTCTCAATACAAATAGTGATAAACAGACAACCACATTCTGCAGACTTAAGAACAGTTGATTTAGCAATGTTGACAATATGGTGTAATAATACGATTTGAATAATGCTGAAAAAAAAAAAGAACAACTCGACATGCGAGTCCTCGGAAGAGACAGGGGAAGCCTAAAGAGTGAACATACAAGTACTAACATTCAAAAAAGATTTAGAATTACCAGCCAGTATAGCGCCGACATGAATACAACAAAGCCAGCATTTTGTAGACCTACGTTGATAATCATAACAATAATTTAAGATGTGATTTCATTTCTTCAAAATGAATAGATTCATGGATGTGGGTCACCTTACTATGTTTTTAAATTGAAATTTGAAATACATACGTGTAATTTCAAATTACAATCAACTTCTGCCTTTGTCAGCATAATAGGAGATGTCCTACTAGTTTTCAAGGTGCAAACTGCTACACTCCATCAGAGCATGCAATGGCCCGCACGCTGTGATGCGCTTTCTTTTCGTCGTCATAAATTGAGCGTAACATAAGCTATCATCATAATCCTTGATCAGAGATATTCAATGTCAGCACGAACCTCTGTTTGCATGTGTAAGAGATGTTCCAGGAGGGAATGAAGAGACCACGTTTTGCGGTTTGATCTTCTGTTCTAGACGTTGTCTGTGCCAGGAGATCCTCTTATATGTTTTTGTGTTCATTCTTGTCATAATACCGTACAAAGCATTTGAAAGCTGAATTATTGCCAGACGCGCATTGAATGCCATTCAATTCTCAACTCATTCCAATTCAATAAATGGAGGGTAATAACCCGATTTTGTGAATAGACTCAAGGTAGACAGACGGACACACCACCATTGACTCTATTTTAAGATGAAGGAAAGCAGCTGTTGCAGCCATTCACGGTCATTTGTGTTTGAGTCCCATTTTGGCCTTTGAAATGTGCAGCCTTATTGGGCCTGACCAACAAGGTTATGTGTCTGGTCAGATAGTAATAATTTAAAGGGAAGCACCATTCCACGTTTTGGTGGGCTTGGTAACAAAACTAAGAGCAAATAAACTGAAATGGTCATTAAAAACAGACCAAGAGTCAAAAGAGTGTTACAGAGATTGAGGTTTAACACTTTTTCGCAAAAAAAAAGTAAATGTTAATCCCAATCACGATGCAAATACTAGTAAGGCATTGCTATTATCTTCTCTTCTTATAGCTTCATTAAATAAAATGAAATATGGTGAAGATTTGCGTGCAAGTCAATGCTAAACTTGTGTAAAATGAATGATCTCAACACCTTACTCATGCAAAATGTATATGCATATACTTATATTATATATACATACATACATATATATATGTATATATATATGTATATATATATGTGTGTGTGTGTGTGTGTGTGTGTGTGTGTATGGTTACCTATATATATATATATATGTATATATATATATATATATATATATACATTATTATTTTATATACATATTATATTCATATATATATACATATATATATATATAGAGAGAGAGAGAGAGAGAAAGAGAGAGAAAGGCAGTGTGATTATGATAAACATTATTCAGAAAAAAAAAACAACCTTCAAAACTTTTCATCATATTGTATTTTGTCAAATTTCAATCTAATTTCCAATCTATCATCTGCCGGTTTTGGTTTGATTACACATCAAATTTTCAGGTATGAGAGTCATCCTGATCCACGTACGTATTATGGATACCAGCACTGGATTGTGATTTGTAGGCCATTATAATGGATTATCAAAAGACATAAACACACAGCACACAAGTCATAGGGCCTACACGTTACATGCTGCACACACACACACACATGCACACGCGCAAATGATAATTCGAATTACAGATCATACACATTGATCTTGTCGTTATCATTGTTTTACATTAATTTTATATACTCACAGTTATCACCTCTATCAAATATTAGTGATAATATGAATTTTATAGACTATCATTAGAACTCATCTGTATCACCATTCTTAGTATTGTTACCAATATGATCTTCGCCATTACCAACACCATTGTTATCATCACTATCGTCAGCATGATTTATTAACATACAAAACAACAACAAACACTACATACTTCATGTATAATATAAATGATTATGCTTCCATTATCCCTCGCACCATTTCCTGTATGTGTGTGTGTGTGTGTGGGGGGGGGGGGGGGGTGTTTCCTTGTCTTTTTTTACGTCGGTCGAATCGTCATTTTGTGCGGAGCTCCAAAAATATTCCATCTCAGTTCATGCAGAGAATTCAAGACTGTTTTTGAAGCATTTAACATGAGCGGTGTCTTTTTCTCTCTCTCTCTTTTTTTTTTTTTTTTTGAATTGCAGCCTCGCTACCCTTCAAAGCAATTACGGTGAATATCGTGCGTTGTATTAAAGTTGACATTTACGTCGCCGCAAAAACCATACTTCCATTTCGTGTTCCCCACTCTACCTCTCGCGGACTGCTGCAAGCTTCTCTTCTCAATGGCCTGCGCGGAAATCCAGATGTATAGTTTGTTCATGTACACGGGGGACAAAAAACAACAACAATACATACGCACACACAAAGACCCATCCTTCATGTATCCTCTGCGTTAGCAGAGCAAGTGATTTAAAAAGAACACTACAGTGTACTTTGCATAATATGCACACTATGTATACTGCAATTACGGTCATACAGCCAAGGTCAAAACGCGGAATATTGATTTATGGATCATCCAACTGAGGATCTACCCCCGTCTATGAATAACCAGACTATATTCATACTTGGTTGATGTAGCGACATTATCCAAAGGTGTCTGAAGCTATATACGGTGATTTTTTTTTTCAACCCGAAAACCAAAGTAGACGAGCTAAAATATTACCAGAGTGCGGTCGGTTAATATCTGTTAACCACGTGGCATTAGGATGCACGACATTGTTTAGAGAAAAAGAGGTTCCGTTGCCCCAAGGTAAAAATTGAATTGTCGCAGTGATAACGCGGTGGGTTCTGCATTGTCCTCTCACTCCTTGCCACAATCGGACACGCCAGACAAAACAGTGTGGTTAGACACTGCAAGCAACAACATTGGTTAGACCAAGGATACCTCCTTGGTTAGACTCTTATCAACGTAAATTGTATATCACAGGGTTGTGCCGAAGAGGTGGGTTACACCGGTTAAACCATGGAGCGCGTAGCACCATGAAGAAACACTCCTCTGGATTATTCTCCATGTTAAAAACCCACCAAGTTATATTACAGCTGATCAAAATGAAACTTTGACGCAAATGTTCCCGTCACAGTTGTGTGCAGAGGCTCTGATTTCAGAAACTTGCCTTATTTATGATAACCAAGACAATGAACCAATAAGGTCAAAGTTTTGCATTTGTTTACGAATTCTGTCTCGGAAGAAAACTCGGAGACACTTGTTCTTGTCAGAAGACCAAATGATAAACTTGTTCACATTCAATGCATACCAACATGCAAGAACCTGATTATCATTTCGAGGTTCCCTGGGCGGATGCAGCAGCGTTGTAAATTTGGTTTAGCTGTGCCTGTCTCGCTCACCTTATATCATATACCAGAGATGAATTGGAGACGCGAGTGGGCAAATAAACTTATTTTCCGACTGTCCGCCAGTTAGGCCTATACATTTACTTTTCTCTCCACTTGAATCAGGGAGTTTCGTCTTACCTCCCTGCTTGAATATAGGGCCTAAATCCTTCTGAAGTAGATAAAGTGTAGTTTGACGACATGTTCCAGTTGACGTTTAAAGATCGAGTTAAAAAAAATGAGGTAAACAGAATGCTGAAGCCGAAGGTTTTCACACTCGACTTGAAGAAATTGTAAGAAAGTTATAGAATTGTAGTTTCACACTTTTTCGACCTCCTGCTATTATGATATTGATCGCAACCACATTACTCCTGTGCCATTGAGCCAAGTGCACACATTAATTTTCACACACAGTCCCACGGATAGGAAATAAACATGGCAAACCAAGGGTTAATGAGCAAATTAGCTGTGACGATGCCGTTTATCAACTCGCAGCCGTCCCTTCGGTTCGTATACACACAGAAAAAATACAAATAATAGTTTTGATGGATGATTTAACAATTGCCCCCACCCCCTTCCCTCATCATTGTCATCATTGCAGCATTGGTTAATGCAGCATGACAAAATGTGATATGCAGATGACAAGTTATTTCTTTTCTTCTTCTTTTTTCTGGTTGATATTATGACAAAAGACCAGAGGGAGATTCTCACGCCGCCACGGCATCATCTCGAAATGATTCACAACACGAAGTTGATACTGGATCTGGATCTGGATGAATACGCTGAAAAACTCTGAATAAAGTATCACTCAGCACTGAGGTCGTTAGGTAGGCCATACCTACTACTGAGGTAGGTACTGATATCAGCTTAATTCATTAAACTTGTGAAAATTAAGAATTAGGATGTCATAACTTTCTTCTATTACGTCATTTTGTTTTGTTTGGTCTGAAATCTTTGACAGTGTGTTTGTTTAATTTTACTTCATTCGTTAAGGACATTTGGCCATGTTTTCGAATCGCACGTTATTTGTTGCAAGCAGAAGCCAGTTTGGCTTGTCAATTACGAAATAGTCCTACTCGGTGACGATATGAAAATAAACAAACATAACAAATTCGATTTTTGCTGAAATTGTACTAACTTGGTCACGAGTTTGTCCTGGTCCCACGTGGAAATCAGTGTATGGTCGTCCTTGAAGTCGGGCGGTAGCTTGTGCGTGAACTCTACGCCGACCTTGAACTCGACTTTGTCGGTAATCATCGGCATCTTTGTTGTGATGACGAAGTCATCGCCGTCCTGCACGATCTCCATCTCGGGCGTGAACATCCACATAAGTTTCCGGATGACGATCCCGACGCCGGCGGCCTTCAGGAATTCATCCATGTTCTCCACTTTCTCCGACCTCCATTTCCCGCTGAGGTTGACGACTGCCATGTTTGCTCGAGCTTAGCGATTTGTCCACGCGAAGAAGAAGGGGTTATGGCTAAAAACACAAGAGTCCGTAAGCCAACGCAGCTGTGCGACGAGTGCTTACTGGTCTGCGCCGTCTTCTCCAACCCGTTTGTATGCGATCGCGCGCTGACGAAGTCCAATGTGTGGATGGACGACAATATGAAAGTGAAGTCCAATTTCAGAAACACAATTGATGCTTTGTCACAACACTTAATAATGTGACTCTCAAATATCACTCGTCCAGTACCACGTCGATACGTGAAATTCCCAGATGGGACGAGAAGCATGCACTTTTGAACCCACTAGACAAAATGTGGTGGAAGAGAAAACTAGCTATCATCCTTTTATTGGGGTCACGGGAAACCGGAAAACGGATGACATCAAAAATTGCAGATTATTTTTAGAATGTGAATAGATAATGCTTCGCAAGGAAGGTGTTAGTATGTGGTGACATCCGGTAAGTGATGACTGCCCGCCGACTGGCCGTCTGACTAGCGACAACATGCATGCGCGGCCGTCTGCTCGTCAGGGGCTCTCTGCTAATTTATGTCAACTGGCAAGCGAGTATCGACAGCACAATCGCACTGACTTCAGCTTCCCACCGGGTCCCGGAGAAAGTCACGCTGTCTGCTTCGATATCGCTTGCAATAAAGCCATCCCCTCTTCTACAAGATCACTCACCTCTTCTCTTCCCTTACGCATTCAAAATGCAGAGGCGTACCCGCTTTGGAGGGTGGGGATATTTGGCCTGTGGAGTGTTCCGCAAACGGAAAGCTGTCGATATGTCTAGACTACGCTCGGCTTTTATTTCGTAGAAGTAAAGTTTGTTAGTGACTGCACGATCAAATTGCAGCTGTTTTATTGATTTTTTTTTCTTTTTTAAACCGTAATGCCCTTCCGTTTGCACTGCTCCTCAAATACAGCCCATTCAACTGGTGCGGTTTCACGGTCATACTGTCTTTAACTATCCACTATTATTGCTCCCCCCCCCCTCCCGCTCTCTCTCTCTCTCTCTCTCTCTCTCCCTCTATCTCTCACGGACTCGTGTCTGTTTTACATATCCAAAACCACCCTTTTGTTTCTATTGATTCTCCAGGTTTAAACATAAAAGTTGTTTTTTTTTCTTGTACGTTTTTAACGTCTTGTGACAATTGGGAAATATCATTCAGTATAGGCCTAATTGTTTTCATGGATGCCGTGATGAAAATATTGGTTTTGATCTTTCATCGTGAGCATAGGATCAACTGGGGAAGTGTTTCATCACAATGTGTACGAGTGAGTTGAGTTTGATTGTTTGTTTGTATGTTTTATGCATCAAATGGTGACCCAGAAGCACATCTCATTGTGTAGGCCTACGTGCTCTGCGAAAAGGTTGCTGTGTATGAGGTGAAGAGAAGGTCGTTGCTCGCAACAATCTCTCACCTTTTTCACTAGGAGACGCAGTACAATGAAATGGCAGTAGTGGACAGCCTATAGAATTTAATATGGGGACACAGGCTATTCATGGTTAGACCATGGAGCTACCATGGAGCTACTAATAGTAGCTCCATGGTTAGACTCTGCGCTGTTTGTCGAAGTTTCGTCACTTTTCAACTCGCCCTGCCTCCTCTCCTCTCTCCCCCTCTCTTATGTTAGCTGTTTACCCGTATTTCTATAATTTTCCCCATTCAATTTGCAAAGAGACATAAATACATTTTTGTGATATGTGCTACATAATCATGGTAATGGTGATGATGATGATGATCATTATTATTATTATCATTATTATTATTATTATTATTATTATTATTATTATTATTATTATTATTATTATTATTATTATCATTATTATTATTATTATTATTGTTATTATTATCATTATTCTTATTATTATCAATATTATTATCATCATCATCGTCGTCGTCGTCGTCATCATCAACATCATCATTATCATCACCATCATCACCACCACCATCATCGTCATCATCATCATCGTCACCATCATCATCATCAACATCAACATCATCATCATCATCATCATCATCAACATCATCATCATCATCGCCATCATCGCCATCGTCACCAACATCATCATCATCATCATCACCTTCTAGTGTGTGCTCCCATTACTGATTATTGAACAACATTTACAAACAATGCTAGAGTATACGGCCATAAAGCTGATCGGAAGGAAGTATGTACCAAGAGTTTGATCCGAGAATGAGTCAGGTCAATGTTAAATCTTGGAAGTTGGAGCATGGAGGTGAAAATCTCTTCGACCTCTCTGCTTGGAGTGAGCAAAAGGGAAAAGTTTGGAGTGCCACAAATCTCTGAGCGGCACGAGAAGAAAGAACAACTTGATCATTCACACGGTACTTTAGGTAAGCATTGCTTTGTTGAATGAGCGAGCCACGCTGTTAGGAAATTTGCTTGGTGTACACAATGCCTACACATAAGTGAGCTAATGATATAATGGATGTCTTTTTTTTCCTCCAAAGGAGAGAATTGAGTCGCACTTACCAGTGGATGATGTTGCTATGGCCGGCGGGTTTCCCACTGGTCACGTGACTGAAATCCCATAGGCGTGATGTTTACAGTATAAATCCACGCCGTCTGGGATGCGGAGACCCAGGGTTCAGCTACGAGGGCGTATCTGGGGAAGATAAGATAGACCATAGAGGGAGTAACTCCTTATGAGGGCGACATTGAAGAGCGAGGAGAATGAAGATGATAACCTATACCAAAGAATGAATCAAAACTCGAACAGTCATAATTCATTTAAGGAAGCATACTCAAGTTCAGGACAATCTGGAGACGCAAGTGAGAGAGAATTAAATGTGGGCTTTGAGTCAGAAAAAAAAAACCCTCACAGCGTGGCACAGAAAGGGTTACTGTAGTATATATACGTGTGTATAGAGAGGGTATAAGGCGATTATTCGCCAACCAAAATGCATTAGTGAATGAAATGTTCCAAGGTTTTGTGCTGGGCAGAGTAAGAAAAAATGGGGGTAAAATATGGATAAGTTACATTGGACCTAAATGCATATATAGAGTACGATGTAATTACAGAACACTATAACGTGGAGAGAACTGATGTGTTATAAACTAGCCCCTTCTCCCCAGCCCCACCTCAAATATGACTTGCGACCATTCTCACAAACGCTCACACCCCTGTTCGAGACGCATAATGTAAGCACCAAACCTCGATATTCCTCCTTACAGAGTGGAGTACCAACCTTCTGAATACTGGATAATTCTGGATACTGAAAACCGAAGAACCTTACATCTATCAACCCGTATGAGGTGAAACTTCGCAAGAAAATGCGGTGGGAATTAAGGCGCGAAGAATAATTCAATACCACCGAGCGCCTTTGAAGTAGAAATTATGAAAATGATACACAACGCCTTAAGGCACATGCGCAATATTCTTCAACATTCTAGCTCCTGTTGCGATGAATTGAGCCTAAATATTGTACCAAAAAGCCATTCATTGGTGAAAGATTCAAGTCGACAGCTAATTACTTCTTTCTCTGTGCATTCAAACACGACTTGGTATACCCAAGAGGAGAGGTCTCTAAAAATACAGATTCAAATCGACAACATCGCCATTATTTGTGACGTGACAAAAAAAAAGAAGGGGGGGGGAGGTTTGGTCTTCTTATTTTTCCTTCATTGAATAAACAACGACGTCTACCAAGAGAACACGAGTAACACACAATTTTACACACATTGATTTGCGCTGTACTTCTCTGTTCGAGTTTCGTATTGTTCTGTGTAGCCTAATTTCTCACACAGACTTATTATAACAATTCGAATACAACATCAACAACAAACATCATACTTCATCTTTGATCAGTCAGCCACTTAAGTCGAATTCCCTAAGACATCATCACTGCCTTGTCATCACTACTCTACGATAATTTCGTTTGATGATGGGTGCAGTATTTATCATTGTTGGTTGTTTCTCCCCCTCTCCCTCCCTCTCTCCCTCTCTCTCTCTCTCTCTCTCTCTCTATCTCTCTCTCTTCCCTGCAATGATTTCTGGAAGAGGTATAGTCAAGACATTTTTCGTTTATAAACAAATTAAAATATTAAGTTTCAATGAAAATTGAATTCTCTTTATATTTTCTTTCTGTATCATGTCCTGCCCTGCCGTCACGGACCGTTGGAGTTTTCTCTTCCGAAAATGGCGGTATACATTTACCGAAAGATGTCATAATGCAGATATTTCATTGGAGCATTTGTAGCAGCAAATGTCATGGAACCATGATGTATCATTCTATTTTGTAATATCTTATGCAATCTTTTTTTTTTTATTGAGAAATATGACAATAAACTGAATTACGCAATCCACATTTTGGGCATATCATTTCCCCTTTAAATGAAGATGTGTATTCCCTGGTTGATGTGAGGCTTATTATTGTGACACGATGAAGTATGGGGTAGGCTAAAGTTTGATTGTGACAGATACTAAACGTGGTCGTGACAGCTTGTGAAACTCTGAAAGATATTAACGCAATGTTGTTATTGTTGTTGTTTGTTGATGTTGTTGCCGTTATTGGTGATGATGATGTTGTTAAAGTTGTTGTGATGATGTTGTTGTTGCTGTTGTTTGGGGGATCAAATATCAATGAAAATGTGTCTGCTTGTTTGATTTCGGTTTATCTTTTTTTTCTCTCAAGTCAATTTATTTGAACACGGATAAGAACCGTCATCTCATCTTTGTCTTTCCAGTCAAATACAGCTTATCACATAAAATGCTGTGCCAATGACAAAAACATGACAGGCAGACATATAGCCATGGGACTATCCCACGCAGACTGTGTCATTCTTGAGACGATAACGTCGATGACACTTCTGACATTGGCAAGGTGATAAAGTCTCAAAAGAAGACAGGAAATCTAAGAAAACAAAATATCGTATGACACATGATGGAAACTGATAAAACGTTGCACCGTAGCCAAGTATTCCCGCCGCTAACAATGTACACGTACACATCATCGCCAGCCGCACGTTAAATATCTGGCGTCGACAGATCGGCCTACTTTTCGGTCTAATTCAACGTCAGAAACTAATGAGTCCGGCCTATTTATTTGCATGAATTTGGCATAAAATAATACCAGATAGCAGGAACCTGTTGGGGATCTGCCTCTCCCCCTCCCCCCCCCCCCGTACCCACCCACACACAAAACCCTTCTAGGAGATGCACAAAATGTTTTGCCAGGCGCACATGGATGATCACAATGCACGCACACACGTCCAAGCGTGAGTGTCGGTATAATAAATCGTTGATCATGCAACATATTCGTAGTTATTATCTACAGGTTGCTGTTATGTTTTGTTTTTCTGTTTATCTTCTTGGTTAACTACCTCCCCCCCCCCCCCCCCGCGGTCTCAACCATGCACATATGATTGTTCCAGATTCTTATAGAGACATCCCTCTTTAAAGGACAAGTTCATCACATACGTGTGGGTTGCGTGAATACAGTAATTTAATGAAAGACATAAGTGAAAGTTCGAGAAAATCGGACAATCCGTTCAAAAGTTATGAATTTTTGGTGTTTCAGTGCTGCCATCGCTGGTTGAGAAGACTACTATAGTTTGTGATGTCATATGCGTAAAAACAATTATATAGAAAATATAAAGAAAATTCAATATAATCATTTCCATATTTCTTATATACGATAAAAGAGCACTTGACTTCCCTCTTTCAGAAGCCATGTAGCAAGTCAAGAGAAAGGGCTCTTAGGAAAAAAAAATTGTTTCCGTTGTCCGTTTCTTTTTATCTTACTTTGTTTATTAAAGTCAACTTGCTCTGCGATATGATTTTACTTTAAGATTCTGAAACAGTCAACTTGAGAGCTGCAGATTGGCTATGCATGGTCGTCTTATTGACAGGTAAGAGCCTTCGGATCACGACCTCACACGACGCTCTATAAATTATGACACTGATATTTATTTCAAACGGGACGAGGAAATTACCTATTACGAACAGTGAAATTTGCCGATGGGAGCGCAGTCTGCGATCTATAAGGTTACAACTTACATTTTGGAGAAAAAAAAAAACCATGATAAGTGATATACATCTAGCAAAACTACCCTGTATTTTCATAAATTTGTCATGTTCGAATTTGTACACTTGAACGCCCGGGACAAGAGCGGATATTCGACTTCCCCTTTTCACCAATCACTACCCACGTCTTCCTGCTTTGAATAAATGTTTAAGGCACGTAAGATTCGTTAAAGGTAACTATATTTTATTCAGCTTCCAACATTTTTCTTTCAACATCTTAATCGGAATTGTGAGCGTCTATATCCTTCCATTGATTTGGATTTACTATGTAGAAATCTCTGAGTTTTCTGAAATAAATCTAGGTAGCAATAAACAAACAAACAAATAAACAAACAAACAAAAATAAACAATGTCAGAAGCTCAGAGGTGGGCTTATAACGTTCAATATCGTAATCATTTTATCACACTTTGGGGGACTTTCGTGGAAACAAGCGATCTGATCTGCAAAGTAAATCAGTTAGTTGAAATACCCTAAAGAAAGCAGTGAATAATAAAAAGATTGTCTACAATCTAGATGTCCATCATTTTAATCAAGAAGCCAACTGAGAATTGAATCTTGAAATCTTGAAATTTTCAGATTGATGTTGTTGTTGCTGTTATTGCTCAAAAGCAGTTATGCCCATGTCTCAAATCCTATACCGATCGTTATTTCAAAGTTATTCAGCCAGGAATTGTTTTACGCTATGAAAACATAATATTAATCCTTGTAAGTTGTTTTTTTTTTTAATTCTATACGATCAATGGAAAATTGTGACGTAATGACATCATCAGCTCATTCATGCGCATATTTCAACTGATCGAGGACTGTTTTGCAAAAATATGTGAAACTTCACATTTTCATAACTCTCCTAATGTTTATCCGATTTTGATCAAATTTCCACTGTTGTGCTAATAGCTTTTATTCTTTCCTTCCAGGCTTATTATTGACCTGTTCGGAATTTACCTTTGAAATTAATAAATCTCTGAAGGTGATAAAGTCTTTTAAGTTTGTCATGTAACATTTAAAGGAATATTTGCCATCGTGAAATTGATCACCACAAATCTGCACAGTCCCTGAAAATGTTGTGTAGGGCTGTTTTCCTTCTTCTTCTTCTTCTTTTTTTTTCTCTCTCTCTCTCCTTTTTTTTTTTTTTTTTTTTTTTTGGGGGGGGGGGGTTCTTTATAGGATCGAAACTCACGAATGAATTACATTTTGAGTTGTGTACCATTAGTAAGAACGACTTTTCTAAATGATGCTGTGACTATACTCACTGTGAAGGTTGTCTAAATGTTCCAGCATCTGTAGCTGCAGCAAGAGCCCTTCATGTATGCTTTATGAGATACTTGTCAGACTCTCACTTACATAATACTCCTTCGTTAAGAAACTGCACAATTTCGTTCATTCTCCAAACCAGAGAATTTCTCAGTCGACTCTTTCGACCACACCAATATTGTAACGTCTTACAACGTGCAGTGTTTTCTCTGGTGGGGAAAATTTAATTTGCTTCTAATATCGACGCTCCCACATACGTGAAAACAAACTGGAAGAGTCAGGACCGTTCAGAGAGCTGTAGTCGAAGAGCAGTAGAAGCCGTAGAGGGCGCTCCACAACATTTGGCATCGTGGCTAGCGATACACAAAGCTCGAGTTGAAGCCAAGTCTCTTTCCTCTTGTAACACGATTCAATTGATTGATTGATTGATTGATTGATTGATTGATTGATTGATTGATTGATTGATTGATTGATTGATTGATTGATTGATTGTTGTTGTTGTTGTTTTATCGCTTTTCCTTCTGAGATATATAGTTTAATCGTTCCCTTGGCCTATGTAAGTGAGTTTGACTTACGCTAGCACATTAAACCAATTGATGACGAATAAAGGTATGCAGTGAATTATTTCAGCCTGTCAATGCAACGACGAACATTATACAGTCTCTTACAGAAACGTAGTTGGACGCGTCAACATTGAAAAAAAACAACAACAACCAACAACACTGTTTTCTCTTAGCAGAAACAGTAGTATATCGTACAAAACTTGAACTGTTAGTAATTTGAATGACTATCCCATAAAATTTTACTGGCAAACATCTGCCTTCATCCCAATCACAATAAAGAGCGGTATTCCGGTATACAAAATTCCTCTCAACACTCCTTCTTTTGTAAGATAATTATAGTTATCGTGTGTACCACTATGGAATATGGAACCTTCCGAATCTCCCATCTGGTTTATCTATTCATGTAAATCTGAGAGAAAAATTGCATAAATGAAAGTTAACTGCTCTTCCATCCCTTTTAATTACAAAACGACTGAACAAACTCATTTAAGTTGGAAAGCTTATACTATTTTGGAGTGCAAAACCAACTTAATTCCAATGATAGGATTAAAGGAGCCGTGGAACCACACTTTTGGCTTTTAGAAAAGAAGAAGAAAAGAAAAACAACCTGAAAAAGGCATACACACACATTCAGAAGAAAACTCATGAGAATCACTTTTCGAGACTCTTCCCATGGAAGTGAGGGGTAGGAGGGTTGACATTTGACACACCCCACCATGAGGAATACCCCCTCCCCCACGCACACACACGTTGCCAAACCTTCCGCGACATCTGAGGGATGATTATGAACATGGCCTTTGACAGCAATCTACGCAAAAAGCTAACGCAGTGCAGCGCCACCTCGCGGTAACTATTAGAGCAAAAGGGGGGGGGGATGGTGCAAGAATACTCAGTGTTAAAATAGTATGGAAACAGCAAATGGATCGAACCACGGAGTTGAGGTTGAACAACATTATTTATATGCATGTACTTTATCGAAACAAGAAGTGATTTACGTCACAGACAAAAGTTCTAGGCCCACATAAGCATAATGACAGCGTTAATCTGCTTCTCGTTGATGCATTATTTCCCATCTTTAGTGTCATCAATCATCCCCAAGCGGGTGTCGAAGACAGTCAGCCTTCTTGTACTCAACAATATTGGTATTTTCAGGTCATTGCGATCGTGATCCTTACGTGATTCGCCGATATTGTGTGTATTGTAACCATGGTAACAAAGTCGAAGTCAACGAGTTTTATGCACAAAATAATGTCGCTGAATGTGCAACTCAGCAAGTATAATAATCATTCTCAGGAGTGCTTCATAAAGAACAGACTTTTGTAATGTTCCCCCTGAAATTAAGAATGTCACTTTCATAGCGAGATAATGTTTAATTGACAAACTTTTGCTCATGGACATGGAGGGGGGGGGGGGGCTGAAAAAGGTCATACGTGTATTATTGTGTGTCTACGAGCAAAGGATTTTTATCCATGTAAAATTGCATGTGTCAACTGAAAAGAGATGAGAGGAATATTACGGGACCGAGTTAAAATAGTGAATTTACCTCCTGAGTGTAACTCCGCGCTGGGATGAAAAAATCAACTTCGAGTTTGTTTGTTTGTTTGTTTGTTTGTTTTAATAGTTCTATTCTCTCACAGTGCCTCTACCTCATAGTATCAATGACGTTGTGTAGATGCAGGTTGTCATGGTAATTACGGGGTAGTTAGTGATGCAAGGTAATGAGTTAATCAGGATCGGGACATGTAGGCTATTTCTTCTGTCTCACCGCTTATGACTGGCAACTTATCATAAAGGCTCTAAGACAACCCAATTCTGTCATGTTTAAGTCCCAGCTTCATGCTAAGATGAATTAACTTTCATTCGTTTGTGCTAATCAGCAAACCGCACATGACGTCATGAATGACGAAATGGCTGAGTGATATATCCAGCACTACTCACAATGACACAACAGGCGTCACATTTCACCTGCATGGGCGATGGAGTGCTACTTTTAGCGCACATGATTAAGAAATCAAGTAATCAATGCTCGATTTTTCCCCACTGCGTTTGAGCTATCTTTGAGGCTAACTATTACCTGATGTCTATAGGCCTATCAGTGTAAATATAAGTGTAAAGTGTAAATCGCAAACTTCCTACTCTGCTCCTGTTTTTGCTTTGTTTTATATTAATTATTAATCTTTGTCCTACTGTCATAACCATGATATATAGATGATGACTGGCGGGGGGGGGGGGGGGGAACATACCGAATGTTCCACCCGAAGGGTTTGAAATGCTATTGAGGGAGGTTATAAGTCCCGAGAGGAAGTCGAGGGACTTCCCGAAATAGCATTTCAAACCCTGAGGGTGGGACGTTTGGTACATGTTCCCGACAACAAAAGTCATCATCTGTTATATTATATGGGTTAGTCAAATACCAAGCCATGTTCGCAACGTCAACCACCAGCACAACGCACTCGATCGTTCGCGCAGAGCCAAATTCACTGTGCGCGGGTCCTTCAAATCACACTTTCGTACGCATTACAATAACCGGTCATCTGCTTTTTCACATTGTATGGAATAGGCAAATTTATCCTATTGATTGCGTGAAAAATATGATCGTTCACTCGTTTGGTATCGTTTGTCATTTGTTACGTGAAAATGTTTTCCATGGGAAAACATTACAAAAATGTTCTCCCATTGGAGAACATTACAAAAATGTTCTGCCCATGGGCGAACATAACCAATGTGCCTCCATCACGCGACTGTGTTTAGCCAATCACTAACCGGTATTTGACTAACCCATTTAATATTGCAAGATGTTTTCCCCCACTGCGTTTTAACTATATTTCAGGCTAACAACAATTACCTGGGGACCCCAATGCCACGCCAACTCAGTGTACGTAATCTTACTTGTAGGCGTTCGGAGACGTGAGGAAGGACAGCGCTATACTAAGGCTGGAGCCTTCATCCTCTCCTGTCTCTATTCCTGATGCCATCTGTTACCTTGGAAACGCTAACGCACGTAACACCCGATTCTGAATTCTTTATACCAGTACAATGGAAATCTCTGTGCCTTTTTAAAAGAAACGTTATATACTCGCATCTTAAATTTAGGCGAGCTTACGCGATCGCATTGTGGTCAACTAGAGTGTGTGATCTCCAGCTGGTGAAATTTTCAGTATTAGTTTCCGACTTATGGCTGTTATATTTTCTCTCCATCCCTTACACACACACACACACACACACACACACACACTCTCTCTCTCTCTCTCTCTCTCTCTTCAATATAGAGAGAAAATAATGTGAAAATAAAAGAAAAAAAAACGTGGCAGCTGATCACTTACACTTTGTGCCTCTTTAAGTTGCGTTTAAGTGGGGGAGTTAATAGTTAACACAAATGAGACAGCATGCATTATTTGGCTGCTGAAGAGTGAATAATAATGATAAAGTGGATGTTTTATTCATAGTTCACATTCAAAGGAGCCGGAGGTAAAGTAAAGTGTAGTTCGGTTGTAACCCCCAAAAGAAAAAAACATCCATGCAGAACAGAATTATTATGTTGCTGACTGGTCTGTACGTAATAAACATGTACTAAGAACACGCTGAACTATACTTTATCCGGCAAAAACTCAATATTCTACGAACTCAAAAGAAATAACTCGACGATGAAATGAAACTAAAATGACGAATTCTAGCTCTTAAAAAAGAAAAAAAGCTCCTTCAACACTCTAAAAACACAAATGTTGAATTAGCATTAAAAGGGCCGAGGAGTGACAACATTTTCAAAGTGTTGGTTTTCCTGCTAGATTCAACATTTAAAATGTTATTTTAAAAGTTGGATGCAACACTTCAAAAATGCTGTCACTCCTCGGCCCTTTTAAATGTTGATTCTTTGCGTTTTTAGAGTGTTGTTTTGTTGTTAATGTGGTAAGATGGTTCGATATGACTTCCGGCAGTGAACGATCTCAAAGCTTATAAAAGGTAAATCTTAAAGGTAATTAAGGCATTATCAAAATTGATTTTAAAAAGTCAAAAAATCAAGCAACAAATGAGCAGCAGTATGCGGGAGAGACGGACGGATGGATGGATGGATAGATAGATAGATAGATAGATAGATTGATTGATAGGGCAACAAAGTAATAGAACGTATCACTGATGAATAATTAAAGAGTGCATGTTGAATATTGTCCAGTGGATGTTGCTCATGCGAAATATGAATTTGAGATGATAAAATTGCTGTCTTATTCATTGAGCCACTATATTATGTACTATTCTTTAAAGAACAACCAAAAAACAAAATAAAACAAAACAAAACAAAAAGCAACATACCTAATATCCGTTTCGATTGTGGTATACAGACAATTGAGATGGAATCAATAATTCAGAAGCATGGATACACGAGTTCCTGATATCGGAAAGGAAAATAATTTATAAAAAAGTGAATTTGAATTTTGTCAATTATCATCTTGTCCGAGTCCGCGAGAGTTAATGGGTGTAGTGCATTCGTAGCGCAGCTCTCTGTCGTTGTATTGCAAACTCTGAGAGATTCGCGGTTCACTGTGCATAATTCAAACTTTTTATCAAGGTTAGTCATTCAAATTTTCATCTCGTGTATTATGATGAGCACTTACACTGATTGAATCCAAAGACTAAATGTATCACACACACACACACACACACACACACACACACACACACACACACACACACACACACACACACACACACACACACACACACACACATACACACACACACACACACACACACACACACACACACACACACACACACACACACATACACGCACATACACACCCGAGAGAGAAAGAGAAGCAGAAACTCGACAAGCAATCTCACATAATGTACAGTCATGATTACTCAATTGCGATCCCGTCACAATTTACAGAAGTGATACTAATACTTCTGTAACCATTCGTTGTAATCTTAGGGATGGTATATAAAGTATTGGTTGAGGTAAGGATTCGGCCTTTAACTTTTTTTTTTTTCTGCAAGACACTTTTAGAAACCACTTTATGAAATTCTAAAGAGCATACAATTCTAAGAGGATTTAAAAGTTTATTTGATGAAAATTGGTTTTGGAATGGCTCAGATATCCAAAAAACAAGGTAAAACAAAGAGATCTTAATGAAAGGTGGTCCCCACCTTTTATTAGGATTGGTTTGATAATGTACAGCAGTGAACGGAATATGACAAAAGCAATGTTATAATACGAAAAGTTAATAAAGATGACCATATGGATATACGTGCTGAAATCTTTTTGGTCCACAAACAAACAGCGGTTGATCGTTCTGTGTTGTGATGTTTATGTCACTGATTAACCCTAAGGCAAACAATCACGGGCATGTAATGAAGAAACACAACTCGTTAGGCAGGTCTAAAACGTCTCCGCATGTGCCCTAGTTTCAACCTTTCCCCCATGAATCCTTTGGTTGAGTACATTGGCTCGACATGGTGCTTCACTTGGCGTCTGTTTACTAAGCAATCTGAACATGATGTATTATCAGCGGTCCAAGTGTCAGACTACATGATCTTGTGTTTTGGGGGGCTTGTTGTTGTTCTTATATCAATGCCTATATTACGTGGACATCGAAGTCGCCTGATACCCATCTATTCGGTAAACAAAATGAATCATTGTCGACACTAACGGTAAGATCCAAACAGAGGTGGGGGGGGGAGGGAGCGAGGAAGATATTTTCTGTCATAATGACTTGAAGAAAAAAAAAACACCACACACTTGTCTTGAACATGCTTCTGCTTGTTTCTGTTGCTGTATTTGTGTTTGTACTGTTTGCCACTGTTGTAGCAAATTATAATGCATATGATATCTCTATTTTTCTCTCACGATGATTTCCTTACCTTTCATGTGCAAAGTCAGTCATGATCAATGATGAATCAATGTGTATGTTTTCGAAAGTGATTCGTTGATTAATTGTAGCATGAAGAAACAATGAAATGAAATGAAATGAAATGAAATTCATTCGACTTCGAGTTGACTGTTTCCTCCCGCCACATTTTAATCGTGAAATTGACGCGTGTTTGTTCACTGAATCTTTTTAAAGGCAGCTTGCCTACAGGTGGAAAATTTTCTGCGGCATAAAGTAAGTCTGCTCTGCGATATAACCTCAGTACTGGTATTGCAAATTTGAACCATTATTATTAGTACATGCACACGGACACACATTACATAAATACATTCATAATGTGCATTTGTAAGTATCCACTGAATTCGTAAAAAAAAAGAAACAAAGAAGCTATCCTTGGAAAGATTGTCAGTTATACTCTCATGACAATGAACCCCCAGAAAGCCAAGTAGGCCCTGATAGATACGACAAACTTGATGTATTTCTTGCAGATACGCGCCAGCGAAAAATCGCAATTTTACTAAATTATTTATATTTTGTGGAAGCAATTGCGTCAAACGTCAATTACAAATCGCATCAAATAAACGCACCACTGACATCAGGCATTAAAAATGTATATATTATAATTCTATCACAAAGACACTTGTGGTGGCGCTTGGCAGATTTCGGCAGAGTAAACGCACGTAACGCTCCTAAAGTATCGGTGCTGCTATTCACCCATTTCTAAACAGCAGTTTGACGATTCGAAACGAGCGATTTTGCCATGATAATGAGAATAACAACGTTAATAAGGAACCAATGCTATACATTGTATTCCGTCATCAGCAGTATCAACTGTAACAGCCGCATTTAGGCTTTGCAATGCACGATTGGTAAATTGATACCGTTGCCGATCTGTTCAGCACGCAACTAATTCCTTCGCTTGATTTGGCAAGTTAAGAACTGTACTCTGTACAAATAAATAAATGCACTTGCAGAAAAAAATACACCAACGCTCATAAACTATCTAAGTCGTAAATTCCAATGTACCTGAACTGCCCTCGATACTTCTGACATAAGAAAAAACGACTAAAGCGACAATCAATTTGATCAAAAAAGAAAAAAAGAAAAAAAAAAGGAGAGATATTCACTTTATAATGAGGCTGTATTCGTCAATCATGGAAATTGCAATCCAATGTCACGAGATTTTGTGTATGTGTGTGTGTGTGTGTGTGTGTTATTATCAGACCATGCAACCTTGGATAATTCAAATTGAACATTAAAGATTATTATCCGACAGCTTTTCAGCCATACGGAAATTATTCCTGAGAGGAAATAATTGAGTAAAGTGCGATTTCTTCCACGATGGAGTTCTGCTCACCAGCATTAGTTATTTTTTTTATTATTTGTTTTTATGGCTACGTTATTATGGCTATGTTATCAAAGAATCAAAATATGTATAACGTACATGCTGGTGTTAAATGTTATGAAATTCCTCACACCGTCAAATGATCCAAAATGCGATTCTGAAGAGTGTTATATCATTACAATGCTTTTAGATTTTAATCAAATTGCCGGATAATTTGCATTATGACGCTACACCAACTCCACTGTTCCAGCGTGCAGACATGCGTGAACATTATCGAGCACGTTATCCTCGATTACTTTTTACAGCGTTAAAAGTACGTTGGCCCCCCAATCTGTTTTTTCCACAAAAGGCTTAAAAATGACATTCACAGCGATTACAAAATACATTTTTACTGAACAAATTACTTTTTTGTTGCAGATTTCTCACTTTTTGATGCAAAATATCTTCCTGTACCCTTTCAACTGAAAACAGGATAGATATTTCAAAATCTATATAGAAAGACAGAGAGCACATTACATTATCAATCATAAGTCTTCGTTCTTACATACCTTCGATATGCAAACATTACTTACTGTCAGATACTTGAACGCTGCGCTATCACAAAAGCCTCGATTATGTCAGTAAAGGGCAGTTGTGTTGGCAATCTCATGACATTTTCATTGACAGAAACGGAAGAAGCATGTGAAAATTCACAAATAAAGCGATCCCACGTTCAAAGAAAACTTGGGTTCATAGGTTCATTGTCAAAACTCTTAGATGTACATCACACGGTAACCTTTAAGTCACAAGCCCGCAGAAACATTACTATCTTTCACATTGCTATTAATATTATCAATATCATCGCTATTTATATATCTACCAATCTTATTTTTTATGATATCCAAATTTAATATCTGAGGGGAACAATTTTTGTTGTTGTTGTTGTTGTCGTTTTCTTAACAAAACTTACCCAGATAGACAGGCTAAATATTTTGTTGAAGGTCATTTACAGATAAATGTCCATACCTTGTTGATTTGTTGTTCACAGCATGAATGAACACAATGAGTGTCTCGAGTCACCGAGTGTGGAATCAAATCACAAATCACAAGAAGACCACGCGTCGGTTGAGAATAATAAGGGCGTTAAGTTGCCACTAAATCCATGGTGTTCGAGGCACCTATATGCCCTTATCATTCTTACCAATTTTGTCCCCGAATTTTTGTGATGTATACGTATACACGATACATGCCATGCTGTATATTCAATGGTTTTCTCAACTAGATAACAACTAGATGTTTTCAAGTCTATATGGCAATCATCCATCACAATACGGTCATTGTCAACAACCGTAAAGTTTGTCGAGGTAAATACTTGAAGTAGCAAAGGGTTTTTACATTTTGATTTTTCTTGAACTGTGAATGCTCTGTAATGATAATGTATTTCTACTCTGTATGCATGCAGCATGGCACTATAAGTCTACGGACTTACTGTTCTGTTCTCTTTTGATTTGCAATGAAACTTGATTGCAATATAAATTGATTTGATTTGATTTGAATGGATTTGATTTGAAAAGAAGAAAAGACATAATGTTGTGTGAGTGAAGTGTGCAGTAGCTGAGCAGCACCTGCTAAGAACAGTGTGTTACCAGAATTCACACACTAGAATAACAATCCATTCATATCCACTCCTCCGTAATACTCGCCAATGACAACACAGTAGGCCTACGTGTGAATGTATCAAGAAAATAATATATGTACACTTGTATTTGAAAAGCCTCTGGGCAACTGTCAATGTTTCCATCCGTCTGACTTATATCAAGAACATATATATATATACATATTCAATTCGCTATACCGCGCGTCGAGCAAACTTGAAAATTGTATCTTTTGATACAGGGCCCATGTTAAAGATGTGATGGTGTAAGTAAATAAATGAATGAATAAATAAATAAATATATAAATAAAATAAATACATATACATATATTAACATATTGTATATTATACACATAATTATGTATTATATATGTATTATATCTACATTGATAATGACATGAAACAGAAATACAGTTGTTAATCATAATTTATTGCCCTCTAGACAAACTCACATTAAGAAATTCATTTTGATCTAAAACATTAAGTCATCAACCGTCGAGTGCAAATTAACTTTTGACTTTCCTCGTTTAACAGGGCTGTCACATCAGAACAAAAGGAAATACTTGTGTGTTGTACATGTACTACATGCATCTCAATGGGCGAAAGCATTAATATGGAATCAAGGAGGTATCTCTTTTCTCTAATACAGGAAATGGAGAGATTTTAAAGCTTTCAAGAAGCCTTCCTGCGGAATCAAATGACTTGGCAGATCTGCACAAAACAATGGAAGATTATACAGGCAACAAAGCAGTAATAATGACTGTAAATGAACGACCCCATGCCGCTCTCCCAACATTATTTGATCAATATACAGTATCAATAAATTCAGTGAACCCTGCGATACAGCAACTTTAAAGGAAGCGTATCTCAGTACATTCCCATCAAATAATGACGCTAATATCACTTCCCATGACATAACAAAGCGGTTGCATTCAGGGTCAAGTACTGCGTCATAATACAACACACGTATCGGTTTTTATTATGTAAAACCAGAGGGGTGGTGATGGGAAATACTTATACTTATTACTTATATGTATAACTGCACCATGGAGATCGTTTACTTGGACGGTAAATCCCGAGTTTCTGTTTAGCACCGATTCCGAATGCACACCTGTTTTTGTTTTTGTTCTTTGTTTGGTTTTTTTTTTGTTTGTTTGTTTGTTGTTGTTTTTTAGTACCGAGTACTTACAAGATTTTCCGTTTTGCTCCCTTACAACGCAACGTGATTCCATCTTCACTTGAAGCTTCCTATTGTTACAAGGCATACACAATATATTCCATAATCAAAATATTGCAACGCACTTCATCGAGAGATGTATATTGAACTGTCATAACCATTTCCTCAGAAAAGGGCGGCTAAGAATGCTTGTTAAAAAAAAAAAAAAAAAAATGAACAGAACTGAAGACCGGTCCTTACTTCCCTTACAACCAGCTACTAACACGAAACGGCGGCGATTTCGACGCCAAGAACACTTGTCTGACGATATCTGTCTGACATATCAACAACTACTTTACATAGAAAGTAAAGCACTGAAATATATTCATTGGAGGCAGATGTATTCTGATTCATATGGTTGTTGCTAGATTTCCAGGGAAATGTAATCATAAATATTAATACATTAATGAACTCGCCTATCTTTGCACAATTCTTATTTTATCGTCCACTTCTCTGTACCTTGTTTTTCCTACTAACACCGCTTCTCAGCGAGAAGTAAACACAAAGTGGATAAAAACATTTTTTTTTTTTTTTGTTGTTGACAGGCTTTAACTCTGTTCCATATAGAAAAGCACGAATCAGGAAAGGTGTGTGCAAAAATCATGAATCAAACATTCGAAATCAACCGGAATACACTACCCAGCAACGCACTTGAGGAATCAAGAACGCACATTAAAAGAAGTTACCCTGTCTCTGTCAGTGAGTAACCTATAGATACCTTAGCCCGTTCGATGACAGGAAATGTACAAGGAATTTAGTCAATTCCAAATATTTCAGAAGAGGTAAAAAGGAGGGCAACAAAATGTTGTCACAATTTGATGTACAATTAAATATGTACTTAGAATGTAAGATCATGAACTGTGCTATGACAATGCATTACGTATTGCTGTTGATTTCCTCTACAAAGAACATTTCACATAAAAATCACGAACAACCCTAGCAGCAGATAGTGAACTGTCGGAAATCATATTTTCCTATACTATTACAATACAGAGTATAATTCATAGAACTCTGCTCAATAATAATTCAAATAACAATATCAGCATACTAATTATAAAATTACTGACTTTTTAATACATACAGAACATTAGTGTATTTAAGCAAAACCAATGAAAAATATACAATGTTTGCCTGCAAAACATGAGATAACTATAACAAAGCACTTCATGGTAACCGAGATGAAGACTGCTGTCCTTATGACTTAATAAGACTCAATATTGAGCAAAAATGTTAAATTAAAGGTTTTCCCCTTGTTTGCTTGATTCTGTCAAATATTCCCCCTGATCTGCTCGTTTTGTCTCAGTGTCTGTACATATGTCTTTCAAGCCGCATTTTGTGCTAATTACACTTTTAATCAATTCACATGAAGTCCTTCAATTCAACGCTAATACATACAATAATACATAATATGCTGATACGAAAAAGTGCATAAACATCTGAACTTGTTAATAATGTACATTATATACGATGTAACGTTTCATATAACTTTCAACTTAAAAGGTATGAATAAACATATGTACAGAGAGTATAAACATCTGGGTATAAAGTATAATACACGTGTAGTTGTCCCTCGCAAGGACAAAACCCTCCAACTTTCTAAACGTCATCATCGACAGTAAGTAACAAAACAAAACAAAAAATGTGCATCCGAATATAGTTAACAATACATAGTGTATTATAATTTACATTCTGTGTCAGTTCAATTGGCTCCCATGGAACACTGAGTGTGTTTTAAAGGCAAAAACATTTAATTCTGTTTTAACACCGCTGTAATTTATTTGACTATACATGTAAGTTAAATAATGTACGCAAGTCATATGAAATATCTGCCATATTTTGGTGTCTGCACATTCACACTTATTCAACAAATGTTTTCCTAATTGAATACATGCAGTTGAAGTTGTAGAGCACAGAAGTTTGAATGCACATGTATATCATTCAGTTGCTTACCGTATGTATGCACAATTCATCATGCAAATGAAAGTTGTACATCACCTTAATTCAGACATGTTTCATGTCCAACAGAATACTGCAGTAATGCCAATATCTTAAACCTGAAAAATAAACAACAAATACATGTAATCCCATTTGCATATTGCACCATCATTATATTACATGGAAAACATCAGACACGATCATTCTCCAAAATTAAAGATAGCGTCCTGAAAAAAAAAAAAGTCATAAAGCAGAGACATTCTGTTGAAATTTTGAAGAAATGATGACAAGTTCTAATTCTGCCCGTTTAAGGAATGATAAAAAGAATGCTTAATTCAGTCTCTTTTTTTTTTTCTTTTGTGCATTAGCTTGAGATGTTTGAATGAATACTGTAATTATACATGAGCGTTTTTTTCAAAGGAAATCTGATATGCTGGATGAGAAACAAAAGAGAAATATATGTACAGTGCACTCCCATTATAATGAACATGGTTATAATGAAATTCTGGTTACAACAAAATAAAAATTCAGGCCATAACATTTGTTCGGTTATAAAAAAATGAAAAAAAATGATATAACAAAAGAAAACTGCTGGTGCGGAAGGTCTTTGTTATAATGGGAGTCCACTGAACATGTACAATGTATGAGTTTGACAAAAACCTAGTAACATGTAACAATGGAATAACTGTAGACAGCTACTAAATATCCACATGTTCACTAACAGTCAATAGTACTTGAAACATTTGTGCAAGAAATTCATTGTATTACTAAATGTGTGATAGAGAACATACATTACCTCATAGCCTGACTACAGCTAGGATCACATGGAATGTTGGAGTAGCCTGTGTTCAAATTCTCACTTATCACAACCTTTTAACAGGACCGCGTGGCAACTTTCCTTGTTTTGACATAGTTTAAATATGCAGTGTTTATGGCTAGCTATGCAATGCATAACATCAACACCTTTCAGAAGTTGGGTTAGAATATGAATACCATCCTGTAGTTTCCTAAACAACATTTTCCATAGAATTCCAAAGCACAGACCTTGTATACTTAGGGCATGGGATCACTTTATTGTAGAATTGCTTTGAACTCAAAGAAGGCTTGTTCATTCAATATGTTACAAATTAAAACATAAGTCCACCTTCATATACTTGTGGATTGAGTGAATTCAACAATATTAGCAGAACACATCGGGGAAAGTTGGGGGAAATCGCATAAATCCGTTTAAAAGTTATGAATTTTTAAAATATCTGCGCAGTTACTGCTGGATGAGAAGACTACTAAAGTGTATGATGTCACATGCGTAGAACAATATAAGGAAAATATAAAGAGAATTTCACCAAATTTTACTTATTGAAAAAAGGTGCAAATTTCCTCGACTTGTCACTGACATATGTTAAGGGTTAAAAGATATGTTGAATTTTCTTTATATTTACTTCACATTGTTGTACACATGTGACATCTTCAGCGGTAGTAGTCTTCTCATCCAGCAGTGACTGAGCAGAAAATTCAAAAATTCATAACTTTTCAACTGAATGTCCAATTTTCCTCAAAATTTCACTAATGTGTTCTACTATTGTTGCTGCATTCACTCAATCCACATGTCTGTGAAGGTGAACTTGTCCTTTAAACGTAATTCTCTAACAAAAAACAAAAAATTGAATTGGAGAAATTATTTTAAGAGCACAATACACAATCTCAACATAATATTCAAACATCATTGACCTTGTGCACACAATAACAATGTTTGCATCAAATTTGATGCAATGTTTGACATACAAGTAAGAACAAAGGGAAAGTCAAAACATATGTGACCCGCTACAACAAAAAGGTCCTAAAGTCGCGCACGGTCGAAGCCGTGAAAATCGAGTTTGAAGTCAGAGCATTAAAATTGGTCAAAACTTACGATTTTCTGATTTTGATATATTATTGGAGTCGAACATGTCTTCTATCATCTGTCGAAATTTTGAAGCAAAATGGTGAAAGGAAAGACCAAAAAATAGCGTTTTTCTGAGCCATGTTTTTTGGCGTTTCAACGAAGCAGAAACTGGTTCGAAAATTTGGATTGAGCGCCACAGATAGGTTCCGCCCCTAACAACGACCGGAGTGATCTCATTGGTCAGTTTGCTGCTTGCTGCTAACCGAAGCGTGAAGCTCGCACACTGCCAGTCGACTGGTGCGTGCGGGCGGGGTGCGCTATGCTCAGCCGCTTCTCACATCCTGGTCACTGATTGGTTGGTGAGGAGACCGCCGACGCTGATGTGCTTGAATGAACTCTTCGGGGGTTGCTAGGGCTTACCTTCTATTGTCCAGAGGTGAAAACTGACTTGCGTGTGTTGATCGCGATTGCTTCGAAAGGAAGACTTTTAGGGCGCTTTTCTCGAAACAGTGATTTTCCAGACGTCTCGACATGCTCTCTTTTAAACATCGATATCTCCGCAGCCGATTATTTGTATAAAATGTGTTATATATCAATTTAAAGCAGAAAGATTAGGGGATTATACCATGCAATTTTCAAATAATCGACCTCTCCCGACTTTAGGATCATTTTGTTGTAGCGGGTCACATATATTCTTTCTTATTTAAACAGGGACTGAGAGAGAGGGAGAGAGAGTGAGAGAGACTAACAGACAAAGAAAGAGGGAGACACTAAAGAGGAGATGTCATAAAATTCAATTCAGGCTTACGAAAATGAAGAGGTCTTGATGGCAAGCTAGCAGAAGGCTCCTGGAGTATGAGCTGGACTAGTACTGCTGAGTTATTGATCGATTATTGCTATTGCGACAGTCCCATCTGTTCGGCTGTGGTACTGCGGGCGGCTTACTTGGCACACATGTTGCTCCAAAAGCAGGTTTTTTCTATTTACCAGAAGAAAAAAAAAAAAAATCACCATCTGTGACAGAGATGAGAAGGGAATCAAAAGAAGGTGTCAAGTACAAATCTGCTCTTCATGACAAACAGTGTATTCAGGTGGTGGTTACAATGAATGAGTCCTACAAAGTTGATGCAAACCATAAATTGCCATGCATTATCCATGACAAATTGAAAAAATTGAATTTGAAGCATTGGACTTCTCTTGGAATGATTGGTACCAATACAGGATTTGAAACTCCATAGCAACCACCATAAAACAATAATCAGATTACTATGAAATTTTGTTAACTCATTAGGTACATTCTGTTCATCATCCTATAAAAAAATAAAAAATATTAGTGTTAAATGTGAAGAGTGTCCAAAAGGCTTTGAAGAAGTAAAAATGGACCTCTACAGGCATACACCCATTCACACTATTGGGGAAAAAACAAAACAAAAATAATTTCCCATTGTTTTTATGTCCCTGATTTTAGAGTCATATTAAAAAACTGAATTAAATAGGTTGACCCACTTTACCCCTTTTTGCATCCTCACATAAAATCTAGTTGTGCAACTTACCATTACCTTTGCAATGCACAGAAACATTGAAAGATTTAAGTTGAAATTGAATAATTAGCTAATCACATACTGTAAAACCAGAAATTTTTGCATCATGCATTTCAATTTTGCTAATCTTGTAAGAGCCAAGATTTAAGCCACGAAATTAAAATGCACACAAAAATTCTTGTCTATGCTACATGTAAAACACCTTGGATGCCAGTGGCGATTTGCGAAAATTTCAAGGTGGGAAAAAGGTCATCGGCTCCAATTCATGAAAATTTCACACCGCGGATAACTGTTGTTTTACAGTAGTGACCAAGCATGTATCAAATGCAACTCTGAAGAGCTCTGGGCACAATCTTCCTTTGCAAATACACTGTACATGTAGGCCTATATCCTTTCTTGAGAAGGCATCACAAGAACAGACAAAAACCAACCCTCGTACCTTGCAGTTGCACTGAAACCACGAGTGCTGCTGTCACAGCTTTCGTGGTGGGTTAGGCGATGGCTTAGGACTTGGCTGTCCAGTGGTCTTTGGGGAGAACAGCATGTGAGTCCTAATCTTACTCTGGCCACCTGATGACTGCCCACTAGAACCTCCTCCAGACAGACAGTTTCCCATGTTTCTGTTGTCTGAGAGACACAAATTCAATTTCATATTAAAATATGGATCCATACAGCATCATTCTCTACTATCACAACAAAGAGAATACTATATATCAATGATAGAATTTGTTTCTACTGGTATTAGCCCCGGAGACCCGCCTGCGGCGGGGTCCTGGCGGCTACCCCGCAGTTTCGTTCAAGTGAGAATCACGAACAACTCCCTATTGCCACATATACGGCAACTTCACAAATAAACCATGGCTAAATGTCCATCATAAACACAGTGACAATATAAAATGAAATATACACTACCCCACTGCCTTGGTCCTTCTCACCAATTTATCTGGAAACTGCATAATTTTCCACATTTTTTAGGAGTAGGCGGTCTGCCCTAGTGGAGGGCTTTGCTGCTATTTTGAACGTGTATATCCATCAGTACGCATCTACGCATGCGTAAATAATGACGTCAACGTTACGGACGCAAAAGGATATGAATAATGCATCATCGCACGGTGAATATGCATCATGTAGCGAGTAATACAGCTATACGTCAATGCACTGCACTGAATGCGTTGTGTGCGCATGTGCAAGTGATTGTGAGTTTTAGTGAGCATCGGTGAGCTGAAGATATTTGCCTTATAAGACAGCATTTTCTGCATCATAAGCAATGAAATGCATCAAACAGTCGCCGATGTGAATCATTTAGGTTTAGTCCACCCATGTAAGTATTCCCAGTAGTTTTTGTTGAAAAATTAAGGAAATACAGCGCCGGAACGGCACCCGTTTGGTACAACATTAAAATATCGAGGCCAAAACGGCGCAGCCCCAACACTGTACGTTGTACGTTGGGGCTGCTGGTCGCAGTTATACTGGTATGTACTTCCAATGAAAGCAGCGGCGGCAGAACACCATAAAATATTACTCCCAAGGTCTGTAACCATGCGATTGTGAGAAGGCACTAAGAAGATTGCAGCCAATTACACAAACCTAGTCAAGTGTCCAGTTTTACAACCGTGACAGTGCAGTAGGGTCTATTTTAACCTCTTGAACTAAAGACAGGGTTGTTGTCATTTTAAGAATCAAATCAATATCTATAGATCTCTACTCTTAGAACAATTCGAGATCCTAAATGATTCGGGGGGGGGGACATTCATTATATCTTAGGGCTAACATCGTCATCGCACCAAAACAACACCGAAAACTCAAACACACACAGATTAGCACGCGAGGGACTGGTTCTTTACGATTAGGAGTCTTATAAACTAGCTAGTGATTACCCCTAGCCCCCTCTCTTCCCTTCTAACGTTACATGTAACTTAGTTTACCACAAAGACATATTTTTCGAGATACTTACAACGTGACGTTTATTTGGTGAAATGATTGGGGTCGCGTTGACAGAGTCTGATCAAATGCATGCAAAATAACAGCTCGTCCTGACACTGTTTAGAGCGCTGCAAGCACAGAATGATCGGCAGTGCAGCAGCAGCAGCTAGGCTGATAAGCGCTGCAACACGCAGGCTGCTGTTCCACAGGGTGATCCTGATATCGAGGAACCACCCGAATACTACGCTGGCTGGTAATCTACAGCTGATGACAAGCTCCGCGTTGCAATGCAATAGCTTGTCGTGTGTATAAATGGTACACAGTATAATATTTTCCTACGATGCAGGCCGTAGAGGGAGCGAGGGAAGCAGTGTCATCGATCATGCAGTGTGCTGAGGACTTGTCCCCTTTACTATTTTGACGTTCTCTAAAATAAATTTTAAATACTGTATGACGCACGAAACTGTACTTCAATAATATTACTGCGTAATAGTACTGCGCAGTGGCCTTTCTACAGGATAAGTTATGTGTGTAATTCTGTATTTTGTTTCATCTTACTATTTGCATTTGTACTTCATGATTGAATTTCTCCTTTCTAATTTTCTCCATTGAGAGATGCTCAGTGCTTAGAAGCTTAAGCAATAAGCGCTTTATAAATGATATTTACTATTATTACTATCATTAAAGTTGAAACAAAAATCAAAAAGCGTTCTTCATATACATTTGGGTAGAGAAGGGTCTTCACCCAAAATACAAATGTAGGGGGTAAAATGGGGTAAGTGGAACACTGGGGCAAATGGAACACTTGAAGGATTACGGGTAAGTTCATTGTTTAGGAGAAGGCATTAGTGGAGTAAAAGTTTTGTACGAACAAACAATTAGGTAGAAACAAAATGGATGCCTTCGCTGTGAAAAAAATCGTCAACAATCCTGAACACCCCACAGCCTCACTCTAAGATTTTGCGTCGTAGCTATTTTATGAACAACAGTGGATAAGACGTGGTAGTGTAACGCTGCTTGGTGTCCTATTTGATTAAAAAAAAGCGTATTTTAGTGTCGTGATTGAAAGATTGTACAACTGATAACTAGATGACTGATGACGTTCAACAAAACGTAATATAAGTGAATTTTTACCTTCTTTATCTAATAATTTAATTTCAGGCATTTTCTCCTAAGATGAAATATTGATCGACGGCGTGTTGAGAGTGACGTCATCATCGAGATGGTATCTTCCTGTCAGTCCTTTGTTTTATTCAGATTCATTTCAATTTCAATTTCAATTTTATTTCCATTTCCATTGAATAAACAGGAAAAAATCATATACAATACATTTACAGAACATATTTGTAACAATTTCAAAGAAAACGTACAAGTGGTCACGAGTAACAACATAAATTCCTTTCTAAGATATACATAATACAAAGATTAGAATGGAAATGGAGGGTCCCACTAAAATGCAAAGCTTGTAGGGTATGGGACCCTCGGAAATATGTGCACAAAATCAAAGAAACCAATGTCATTCTAGGCTTATATTCTTCAAAATATTTCATTGACAAGTTCACAGGTCCGAAAACTCCTGAAAAGACTCGTTTTAGTCTTTTAAAAATTTTTTTAAAGTATGAAATGATAATTTTGTGGACTAAATTACTCATAGAAATGGCATCATGTTGTCTCTATGAGACCATAACGTGAGAGCGGTAAATTTAAAAATCTAAATAATGCACGCGCGATTAACAAAGGTTTATGGTGCTACTTTTTTCACCATAACTTCTTGTAGGGAACTATTTAGGCCTATTCAATCAAATATCAAAATAGTGAGGGGAGAAAATGTCACATTCCATCAATTTCGGCATTAAAGCATTTCCTGTCTCACTAACCCAATGGGGTTGGGGACGGGTAAGTGGGGACGCACGTAAATTGAATGGACACTGGTGACTTTTAAATTCTCACTTCCGCGTACTTCACCTTTCTCATTTTGTGTAGACAATCCTATGGGTCCACAGTTACGTCGGGGCACGTGGGACAATGGAGTAGTCATGACTAAAGTGTAATCTTGAACTTAATTACGAATGATAATTACCCAAAACAATATCACATGTTTGTATTGAGTTAATGGTCAAACTATGATGCTTGAATACTTCTTGGCGCGTTTTATTTTTGCTTGATTTACAAAAAGACTTATAAGCCTTTTTGTAAATTTTTACCCCAAGTTACCTAGGCCCTATAGGCCTACATATGCGTAAATATTGGTGAATGTTAAATGTCCATGATGGGGTATACTTCTTTAACCAAACGGGGTCGACGATTTCCCCGAAGAGGGGATTTGTTTTTCTTTCCACTGCTATTAACGGGTCCTATTTCGCTCTGAAAAAAAAAAAGAGACAACCCCCTCAAAAAAAAAAACAACAACAAACAAACAAAACAAAACAAAAACGAAACAAAACCTTCCTAGAGTTCAGAACGGAGATTTAGTCATGCAATGGTAACAAAGGCCATCTAAGGTGTTGTAAGCCTAGGGGTGCCTACTTGGTGCCGTATTAAAAGAAAAACAGGCCTATACGACATTTAGGGTAGACCCATAGACCTGTGTTTGGCAGGTTTGACGCCACTTATGGCCTACGGTGCAAATCAGGGCCCCCTTTCTTTAAAAAAAAAAAAAAAACAGAAACCTAAAAACAACCCCCCCCCCCCAAAAAAAAAAAATGATTATGATAGCAACTCTTGCTGGAATTCCATTGTCATGCATGATAACAACAAAAATTCAGTTTCCTGATTGGCTGTTTTGCCAATCATTGTTGCCATTTCAGCAAGAGTTGCCATCATAATATTTTTTATCATTTTTTTTTTTTTTTTTATGAAATGGGGCCCTGTGATGTGCCGTAAGTCCACATTTAGGGTAAAGTGTTTGGACGGGGGAGGACAGCATTTGTTAAAGAGCGACCCCCCCCCCCCGTAATTACGAATGCATACTAAGTCTATGTACCTATAATGTACTAGTATGTTACATTTTGCATGAATACACGGATCGAAAGCGAGAGCGGAAACACACCAATTACGATCTTGAATGCACTGTTGGCTCCTACTAAATAACGCCGTGCACGATTTTAAATGCATATCAATTACCCCAATATTTATCTACAGTTTTGTTTCACCCGAGACCGGACACGTCAAGAAGATATTTCTGAACAAGAGATTCCCCATCTTAAAAGAATAAAAACAAGTATTGTTCACGAACGGGAATTAGGCCTGCAACTAAATCAATGAACGACACGTGGTATACCAAGCAATAATTGACCAGTCACATTAGTAACGGGTATCTTACCATTATACTTTGTGTCATGTATAACTATACGGTTCCTTTGGGGGTATAGGCCCTCTGTCTGAGCCGTTTTCTTTTTTTATTATAATGATTGTTTCTTTTATGTTTTATGCTATTTGAGCAGGTGTTGTCGGCATTATCCCTTGTTGAGTGTTTTTGCTTTTTATAATTTTGTCTTCACCTTTGCTTTTGCTTTTGTTTTTGTTTTATTGGTTGCTTTGCTTTTGTTTGCTTGGTTGTTGTTATTGTTGCGGTGCAATGTTAAACACCAATTTATTGGGCCAGTGGCCCAACTATACCACTAACCACTAAGCCCACTAAGCAAACGAGTATGTGCGATTATTGACCTTCGAATTTAGACCTTATTCTGACCTTCCCTGAAAATCCTTTCTATCTCTTCAAAGCTTTTTGTAACGAGCAGACAGGAAAAAAAATCACGGAAAACATCAACGCAAAAATGACAACAACATAACCTCCTTGGCGTACATAACTGAAGAAACTCGAAAACCTGAGCCTTCACCCCTCTGAATAATATCTTTCTTTCATTTATCCTATGCCTTGTCCGCCTTGGAACTACTTAACATAACAATGTCGGAATCTCGGAGTTTGGGTATGTTCCATGTTCATCGTGTCACTGCCGGCAACCAGGGACAGCCTGGTGGTAGTGTCGCTGCCCGGAAAGCAGTAGATGACAGGTTCGAGTCCCACTGGTTCCTTTTTTTCCGACATGTTTGTTAATTTACAGATTAGCAGTTGCGATCTTAACAAATTTTCATTTGTAGAGGGAGACAAACTGAAGAAACTCCAAAACCTGAGCCTTCACCCCTCTGAATAATAATCTTTCTTTCAGGTATTATACGTATCATAAATTATCACTAACACTGGATCCCTTCAAACAAAATTTGAAGACCTACTTATCATGATATTCCTATACATGTATAGGTATGCACTGGAATTGTACTGTCAATGCCTGGTAATTTGCGTACATTTTATCTCCTGTATGGCGACCAGGGATGACATCTCTTAGCCCTTTATATCCAGTGGAAAAGGCGCTCTAAAAATATCAACTATAATGATTATTATTATGAATAATCAACAGTGAGGGCAAAAGAGGACCAAACAGGCATGGCGTCAACTCTGGTGTGTGTGTGTGTGTGTGTGTGTGTGTGTGTGTGTGTGTGTGTGCGTGTGTGTATGTGTGTGTGTGTCTGTGTGTGTGTGTGTGTGTGTGTGTGTGTGTGTGTGTGTGTGTGTTTGTGTGTTTGCGAGTCTTGCAATATCGAACCTCCGGTAACATAAGGACGTCATCTAGACAGAGCAACGCAGGTATAGGCTGTTCATTGTGGCGTACCGATGACCGATGACCGCAGCTCTGCCCAAAAGTGAGAGCGTGGCGCCATTCTCTACACCACTGCTTACCTTTCCCAGTTAACGTTTTCCTGTTCAGTTAACATCTCACAAAATTGTGTGACTTCGTCAGGCCCTGATGCACTGCAGCCAATAATGATGGAAGTTAATCATGGACGTCTTGAGGACACTTTAACTCTCTCCTAAGTGACTCTGCGACATTAGTCCGTCCTCTGTGGACTCATAATACTTTGTACAGTTGTATGGGACATAGAGGCGACAACCTAAATCTATAGTACTTGACTATACTGAATAACAATGATTAGTCTCTTGACACTGGTCGGCCGTCTGTTCCAGAAGAAGAGTCCTTTCATAGTCATGACATCATCTTCGAAACCGATGCTGGTTCTCTTCTTCGGTATGACCATCATGCTGGGTAAGTTCTAATCGTTTTAGAGCCCTCAACATGCATAATCATAAATCTGATTTTGTCATGTAAGGAATATTATTGATTTTCAATAATTATGATTCATTTACTTATTTAACTTCTGTTTCTGTTTTGATTAGTCCTAGACTTCTGCACTAGTTATTCTTATTATACTGATTGCTTCAGGCTTACATTAATGCATGTTTTACATATTTTTTTTCCAGTTAATAAGATTATTGTAAATTAATTTTGTTTTCACGCTTTGTTGTCATGATGTTTTTCTGTTGTGGTGTTTGATGTTAATCTTTCTTTTAAGCCCATCATCATCTGATAGGCTATATTGTACAGGCAATATTGTACAGAAGTATCAGAAATATCAATAGATGTGCGTTTTCATCAAATAGAAATATGTAAGTGTATAATAGTTTATGCATGCGCATATGGATTGTTTTAGCTATGATATATAGCAAAACTATGAAGGATTTAGAAGCGAAAGACGTTCTTGCATTGTATGTTCTTGTATCGATCGTAGAAACGTAATGTATATTTTGTGAAGCTGAGTTTGTAGTCTTCACTTCTATAGGTCTGTCCTAATTCCTGGCATTATTTAGAAATGCGAGGGGAAAAAAATGCTTAAAAATAAAATAGAACATAATAACACTGTAGCGATCTTTATCATTAGTCTGTGTCTAAAAGTTATGGACGCATAGCTGGTGCAACATTAAATGAAAATTAATATGAGTAACGATTAGGCCTACTTTTCATAAGTCTCCGTGCTTCTAAATTCACATGACAAAATGTTGACAGCGATGATGAGCTATCAGAAACACGTGTCTGAGATTCCAATTTTCATCGAAGCATTTCCTCAGTATAATACTTAGTAATTTGATATGCGGAGTACGTACACGAAAATTATTATGCAACTTGTCAAAAAGCAAACGTTGCTTTTCATAATTTTACATGATCCCTTCTTTCCACCCCTACCCCTTTTTTTACGATGATGTCCCCTTGACACGGAATGATGAAAGAGATTATAGGAAACACGACAGTCTCGGACAAAAGTCAAGAGGTTTCTGTCACTTTGAATGACACTTTTAATCATCTAGCATAATGGCGACATCTAATTGTCTATCTAAACTTGAGCTTTCTTTGCTACAGAATTGTGACATCGCTGGCATAATGATTGATAATTATGCGCATTGGAGGAGATTAAAACTTGATTAGATTAGTACTTCTTCATACAAACACACAAAAAAAAGAGATAGTTCTAGGACTTTGCTTATTGTGTATCATCATGGACCTGTAGGTCCATGGTATCATTGTAGGTCCATGTTGTGTATGAAGGAAAAAAAAAAAAAAACCACACATTGTTTTCATGGACACCAAACAAAGGAGAAAGAGGGTTTAAGGTTCCTTAGAGTGTGGCTAAACTGAAGATCATGTTACTGGTTTGCACATTGTGTATGTAATGTGTGTGTGTGTGTGTGTGTGTGTGTGTGTGTGTGAGTGTGTGTGCGTGAGAGAGAGAGAGAGAGAGCGTGAATGTGTTTGAGCATTTTAGGGTATGGTAATAATACAGTGAACAAGACTAATTATGCACAAAGGGGACGAAATTGACTTGTTAACTATTATAATGAAACTGTCAGCACCATCATAATTTTCGATCTAACGTCCATCAGCCCATGCATCTGTATTCTGTTCTTCTAGAGGGTACCTTTGTTCATAATACTGTTTGAATAGTAAACATAAAGATTAAGAAAAACATTAAGAATTTAATTATCGTATTGCAGACGTCAGGTGCAAAGTGTACCCAGAAGTAAAATCCAAAATTCTATTTCTAGATCATTTCTCCTGTCTTCATCATTACAGTGTGGGAACTGAGAGGAAATGCTGTGAACAAAGCTTGGTAATTGGGAATCAGAACGAAGAAAATAATGCAGGAAATTAGCAAGGGGTGTAGACAGGTGTTTTGGAACCGCCGCACGCGCATCCAGGCTAATGCATTTTGCTCATGGCGTCTTGCGCGACAAACTCAAGATCCTGCTATCACAACACAGACTGTGTATCACAACTGTAAAGATTATGTGGCCTTCTTATCAAAGGAATGCTGTGAAAGTGCACGTCATGTGTACACACGCGCACGCACACATTTTATGAATTATCACTACTATCTAGCTGTATGAATAAATAGAATTGTAAATAGATAAATATATATATATATATATATATGCACACACACACACACTATATATATATATATATATATATATATATATATATATATATATATATATATATATATGTATATATATATAATATGCAAACATACATTTACACATGCATGTGTATGTATGTACTGTGTGTGTGTAGAAGTAATGACACATAGTCGCATAGACGCGTATAAATATATGTTTGTCACATTCATTTCATGCGGGTTACAGCGTGATGAGGAAAGTAAATATACTAGCCTTCAATTTTTGACAGTGCTTAAAAGTTAAACGTACAACCGACAATCATTGCTCCAATATAAAGGCCATCGGGAAAGACGTTAAAGTTTATGGTGTTCTTCCAGATTTCAACCTAGTGTCATTAACCGGGAGTCCTCCGGGACAGACACAACAGTGGTCATCATGACTTCAATTCGTAATCCGTTATTGCGGCTCATTGTTTTGAAGCCCTGCTAAATATCTTGCACCTCCATTTATATTTGTTTGTTGTTGGTGGTTTGTTTGTTTTGTTTTATTTTTGACATTCGCAAGTCTTCCTTTCACTGGATATCACTGCCACTTCAGGGAAAACAATAATTTTTTTATTAAAGCTATACATGTCATAAGTCATGCTACTTTAATCATTGAATAAACGATTAGCTTTATACATTTTGTTTACGATAATAGCGATAGGGTTATTGAAATTATTGATTATTTCATGCATCTTTATTTTATGCTATAAAACCCCTGTTGTCATTATCATGTTGATGATTATATCATTAAAGTCACAAAATCATTCTTTTCATTGTCCTTCATAACCAAAATAAGTCTTCGCCAATTTTATAACGTAAGTAATCTTTCATGTATTCATACGTGCATTACCTGATTAATGTTCAAACAGTTGCCAGCGATTACAATAGATGGAAAGGAAATAAAAATACATAATTCATATCGTGAATTGCCGGATGAATTACTTATGAGATAGCGGGTATGAATATCACAAAATTGTAATTGACTGACTTCCCTGAGTGGCTTTGTGACAGGTTCATTCTTGCGTTTCGTAATAACGAGGCGTGTTTTTTGACTCAGCCTCAGTCATCATTGTGCCGACTTTGTGAAGTTCATGCTGTTAATGCTGTTCAGAAATTGTTAAGTGCATACTGTGAACGGTCAAACTGATTGGTTTGACCCCATCAGGGTGAGCTCTCGATCAGTTTTTTATCTTTTAAGACCAGCTCAAGTTAAGTACTACTTAATGTATCACACACTGTAAAAAATCTAGGTGTTCATTTTGACCAGATACTGTCGATGACAGATCATGTCAGTAGAGTGTGCCAGACAGCAAACCTCCATCTGAGAAACATATCTCATGTTCGAAAGTATCTTACAGAAGATGCATGTAACCATGCAGTGCGCTCTCTAGTTCTGAGCAGGCTTGATTATGGAAATTCTCTGCTGGCAAATATGAATGTCAGTGATGTGAAAAGACTCCAAAAAGTCCAAAATCGAGCGGCTCGCCTGGTGCTTGGTGTAAAGAGAAGATCCCCGAGTGCTCCTTTACTGAAGCAGTTACACTGGCTCCCCATCAAAGAGCGTATCGATTTCAAACTAGCCCTTCTTGTCTATAAATGCATGATGAATACCGCTCCTCAATACCTATCCAACCTACTAACCACCCCTACAGCCACCAGATATCAACTCCGGTCACAAAATGATAAGACAGTCCTACAAATCCCACAAGCAAAAACCAAAGCTTTCGAACGTACATTTTCATATGCTGGATCTGTTGTCTGGAACACTCTACCAAAACAACTCCGTCTATGTGATTCAGAGGAAATGTTTAGAAGGAAACTCAAGACTGAACTATTTCAATTGTAACTACTAAGTATGTTCCTATGCTTTGTGAATGTTGTTTGTTGATGTATGTACAGCGCTTTGATCAGGTCCTGTAAAAGCGCTCAATAAGAAATAGTTATTATTATTATTTACTTTCGGCGGCAATTATATTTTGCGATGTTTGTTTCGCTCTCCTAATTTTCATTTCAAAGTTTAATTGGCTTTTTCTAGAGCAAGGCGTACATTGATAGGGAGCACATTTCATTAAGTTGTGTGAACCCGAGTGTCGTAATAACAACTGCTATTTTATCCGAAACGTATAAACCTGAAAAGGCTGATTGGTTTTTATATCATATTAATACAATTTTCTCTCAAGGTCTGCGTATAACACGGTTATAAAGTCTTCGTTTTGCTGTTTATAGACAACACTGATGACAGTGATATCGTGTACTTTGGCCAAATCATTGTTTTCCTGCATGTTTATGCAGAATAACACATTCATATTCATCTTTTCGGGCCGTTCCGGCAGTGGTCTAGCAGGGGCAGTTGCCCCCCGACTATTTTTGAGTGTACATTTCTTTGGGGCAAACGCTATACACTTTCAGGAATCAAGTAGAAAGGTTATCAGGTTATACTTATGGGTGCACGTCACGAGACCGACACCCACGAGTCATACAGCCCACAAGTTATACAGCTCACAAGTCATACAGCCCACGAGTCATACAGCTCACAAGTCATACAGCCCATCAGTTATACAGCCCACGAGTTCGGCACTGAGTAAATAAAGCCCACGAGTTCGACATCAAGTAAAATAAGCCCAGCAGTTATACGGCTCACGAGACCGACACTACGCACAAAAGGCTCATGAGACCGACAGTAAGCAATCAAAGCCCACGAGACCGACACTACACTTAAAAGGTCCACGAGACCGACGCTACGCATAATAAGGCTCACGAGACCGACATTACGCAAAAGAGGTTCACGAGACCGACATTAAGCAAAGAAGGCCCACGAGACCGACACAGTGCCGTATATTAAGAGAGTCTGGCCAACTCGGTTTTCGGCTTAGGTGTTTTGAAGCCTGTGATTGGTCAAAAGCTGGTCCCGTGACCTACAGGCGCCATGTCGTTACCAAAGTCAATCACGCGGGCGCGAGCAGAGCTCATACGCGGTGCCCATTGTTCATAACGCGCAGCTACGCGCTATAATATTGCTTGCCTTGGGGACTTCCCCTGAATATCAGTCATGGTGCAGTGGGGATATGTCATTGCCGTAAGGTTGTCAACTTTATTGAAGTAGAAGGTACAACACGAAATATATTCTGATATCTTACTTAGTATTGCCATAAACTGAAGATTCGTCATGCCTTCCTGCGCAGCATGGCAATGTGCGAACCGACCTGGCTCTTAGTGTAATGATGCACCGCTCTCCGACAGATCCAAAACAAAGGAAAAAGCGGGAAATCAGAGTGCGACGGGAAAATATATATCTGATTTGTTTTCTTTGGATTCCTCGCGGTGTCTTTCAGACTATCCAAGTTTTGATTCACATTTGTATGTCTCCGCCATAACATACGAAAGTGTCGCCTGAGGCATTTGTTTTGGTCGTCCGTCCGTCCTTCCGTCTGTCCTCGAATTCATATCGCAATCAATATTGTGGACACTGTTTGAGGTAATGAAACTTGTATGCTTGTGTGAGTGGACGAAGTTTTGTTTTTAGCTTATAGGGCCTAAAATTTTGTGTAAACACGCTCAAAGTGAAAGGTCAAAATCATGCATATAATGGTTAAATTCTTAAAATATCACTATTTCCCCCATATCTCATGCAATATCTGGAGGTATACGTACAGGTATTTCCAAACGAAACTTACGGCATGCCTGACCGTGATTTTCTCGTGATTTTATTTCATTTTATCTATTTATTTATTTTTTATTTTTTATTTTTTTTTTGGGGGGGGGCGGGGGTATGGGAGGGGGGTAAGGGTCAAGGATCAATGTCAGGTAAAATGTAATGTTAAAATTCTACTCTCTATTGTTGAAATACTATTACCCATGCAGTTCCTAAATATCTTGGAAATTACCCAATTCACAGTAAAAACAAATATGGTACACGTATTTGCGTGCCATCATTACTACACAATGACGCGTGATAGGGAAAGATTTTGGCCATGATGGTCAAGGGTAGGTGAAAATACTGAAATGACAGAATTTTCTATATATTTTTAAAATAACCGTTGAAAGTATTGCCATGAAAATAGTAGTAAGTAAAAAGTAGTGAGAAGAAGTAAGCAAAAGTAAAAATGCTCAAATTCCTTAATACTTGCTCTCTTAAACAATAAAAGGCATCCATTCATACCTAGTTCAAGGAGAGTACACATTCGACGCATTAAATTTAGTGACAAATTTGCCATTTTTTTCTGCCAATTATGTGAAACTGTCGTGTAACATTGTCAAGACGTACTTTACACCTGCTAAGAGAACAATGTAATATGGCGCCGGGAGGAATACCGGTCGCCACAAGGACATCTTTATTTATGTGTTGTTTTTTTATTATCATTTGGTACAGATGTCACTGAGGATATCCCTCATAATTATGTTATCCAGGTAAAGTACTTGTGCTTTCGTTCACCATGTCTTTTTTAGATATTATTCTTAAACAATTTTAGATCATTTTACATACCTTAACATCCGTGACGTCACTTTTTCATGTTGTACATTGTACATAGGTGTATTCCTTTTGAATTACATACTAATCGGCCTTCATGTCAGTTTCATACATATATGGGACTGAATAGGATGGTAATTGATTGCAATGTATAAGTTACGTGCGAAACAGTAATAACTGTGGAATTCGTCTATCCTCTGCACAATTGTAAATTTATATATCATGTTATACAATATTCTTGTGCCCTGGACAACTTGCTAAATACAATATACATAGCATACAGTCTAGTGAAAGTTTACGATACGACTTACTGTGAATTCTTCTTTTATTTTCACAGCAATAATTCATCATATATTCAGGAATTATGTCCTTTAGACAGCTTCCCTATTATTTATACGGTATACCTGTGTGCTTGTGTCTATTTGAATGTGTAAAAATGATTGATTATTGGCTTTGTTCACAATGGATGGAATGAAAGAATGTCCCTCCCTCATAAAGCACCTACCTTCTTCCCCCCCCCCCACCCTCTCTCTCTCTCTCTCTCTCTCTCTATTCAAAAGAGAAAGAAAAGTCAAGCAACATGCACCGTGCCTTTGGGACGCCTGCGCGTACACACTTAACCCTCCAAGCGCACACGCTAAAACCATAAGCGCACTGTACGCTGGGTAACGACATGGCGTCCAATTTATGAGTTGGCCAGACTCTCTTAATATACGGCACTGGACAGGATGAACAGCCCCACCTATAGACCAATAAATTGTATAGGGTGTCCTGATAATAGCATAGGAAGATATGAGAGATGGAAAAGAAGAGTTGCCATCTCCGGCAGGGTGTAACCCCATCAGTTGTCCCCCCCCCCCCCCTGAAATGATCAGGATTTTTAATTGTGTTTGCATGGGTGTTTGTTTGTGAAAAAAAATGAACAAAGTACAGTAAAAGTGTGTAACAGATCTTTCCACAGTAAACCTGCGAGGGTGTTGAATTAGTATTAATTAAAAATAAAAAATAACTTAATCGTCTATTAAGGTACCGTAAGGGATTCGGGAAAAATTAGATGCATCCAGGAAAACAGCTATTGTATTTCACGAAAAAATGTATTGTTTGGAGGAGAATAACACAAGCCACAAATTGAGGTGAATCCCTGCGATATAATACGTTTTAATCAGTGGCATTACACTATAGTTACAGAGAAAATTACAAATAGATCTTACTGCAAAACTTCCAAGCAGGAGGGTAGAATATCTAAAATAGAATAAGTACAAAAATGTAACTAGTGAATCGGGAAAGAGAAGAGGTAAAAATTATATCCTGTCCATCTTCTAGCTAAAACATGGGAAAGCCTATTAAAATGGCACGATGGCATTATTAAAGCTCTAAAATTAATCCATACATCGTTCTTGCCCTCTTTTTAATTCATTTGTGGTTTTTTTTTTCTCTTTTTTTTTTGGGGGGGGATGAAGAATACTAATTCTTCTATTTTTTTGTGGGGTGGGGCATGAAGAATACAATTCTATTTTTCTACTTGATAACAATGTCGCTCCCTGACACACTTGCCCCCCCCCCCCCAGAAGTATGTAGAAAAACATGTTTGATGTCGTTCATAATTATGTAGATGGTCACCATCTTTCAATTGATAGCGTGACGAAATTACAACCGCCAGTATGTTATTTTTCCGTTCATGGAACACCCTGTACAGGTGATTGACATCTAGATGGCGCTGTTTATCCTGTCGGACTCGTGGGCCTTCTTTGCCTACTGTCTGTCTCGTGGGCTTTCTTTGCTTAGTGTCGGTCTCGTGAGCCTCTTTAGCTTAGTGTCGGTCTCGTGGGCCTTTTTTGCCTACTGTCGGTCTCGTGGGCTTTCTGTGCTTAGTGTCGGTCTCGTGAGCCTTTATTGCTTAGTGTCGGTCTCGTGGGCTATGTTTGCTTAGTGTCGGTCTCATGAGCCTTTTGTGCGTAGTGTCGAACTCATGGGCTGTATGACTCCTGAGCCGTATAACTCGTGGGCTGTATGACACATGGACCTATTATTGATGTCGGTCTCGTGGACCGTATGACTCGTGGGTGTCGGTCTCGTGGGATGCCCCCATACTGATTACCTGGTAATAGGAAATACATTATCACACCTTCAAAAAAAAAAAAAAAATGGAGAATGAGAAAAATAGGACACAGAAGGTACGCGGAGTACCTTTGCCTCCCCCCACCCCCTCCCCCTCCCTCCCCCCTCCCCGAAAAAAAAAATGTCCACTGAATGATTTTTCCGCCTTTCTTTGAAATTGTCGTTATTCATATTCCAAAATACAATAATAACATCAAAATTCTCACATGCTTAACCAGGTAGAACATCAAACAAAATTAAATGAATAATTTGGAAGATTAACAGGAGCACGACACGAGGGGGGGGGGGGGGGGTCATCCCACGAGACCAACACCAACGAGTCATACAGCCCACGAGTTCGACATTGAAAAAAAAAGGTCCATGAGTCACACAGCGCACAAGTCATTACGCCCCATGAGTTCGACATTAGGTAAAGACAGCCCATGAAATCGACATTACAGCACGAGGTTTAATGTGTCGGTCTAGTGGGAGTTGCTTGCTAAGTGTTGAACTCATGGGCTGTGTAAATCGTGGGCTGTATGACTAATGGGCTGGATGATTCGTGGGCTTATTGACTCGTGGGTGTCGGTCCGACACCCATTAGTCACAAAGCTCACGAGTAATATAGCCCACGAGCTATAGGCACTAGGTGAACAAGTCAGAAGTATAGAATCAAGATCAAATAAAATGGTCCCACAAGCCATACGGTCAACCAGCTCTACAGAAATAGATTGAGGTAAGCAAATTATGTGTTTGGCAGACCTTTGTTTAATCTGGGTCATCCAACGAACCCGACACCCATGAGTCACACGGCCCATCTGACCTCGACAGTGAAAAAAAGGTCCATGAGTCATATAATCCACAAGCTCGACACTACGCAAAATAAGGCCCATGAGATCGACACTAGGAATATAAAGCTTTCGAGTCTGACAATAGGCAAACAAGGTACACGAGTCCGACACTAAGCTAAAAAGACCCACAAGACCGAAACCGTGATGGGAAAAGGCTTAAGGTAAACAAATTATGTTTTTGGCAGGCCTTTGTCTAATCGGGAGAGTTTCACGAGCCCAACACCCACTAGCTATACGGCCCATGACCTCGACATTGTAAACAGGTCCATGAATCATACAGTCCATGAGCTCTACACTAAGCACGATAAGGCCCATTAGCTCCACACTAGGCAAACAAGGGCTCACGAGTCCGACACTAGGCAAAAAAAAAAGAAAAGAAAAAAAAAAGGCACCGTGTGACACGTGGGTGTCGGACTCGTGGGATGACTCCGATTAAACAAAGATCTGTCAAAAACATAATTTGTTTACCTCAAGATTTTTCCATTACATAATCTCTCTATACATTTTCCCCATTTCTATACTTGTGGAACAGTTATCGGTAAATTTTTCTGTTCTCCGTCAATACGTCCTGTCATGTCTAACATCCAGTGTCCAACGCCCTTCACTTCGATGGCATACGGGAGATGAAGAAGAAGCTACACCGTGACATCATTACGAATTACGGTCCGACTACCTTCAGGCCAGTCAAGAACGACTCCACTGCTGTCCGTGTCGGGATCCGCATGTTGGTCGATCACCTCGTCGAGTTCGTGAGTCATCCTCAGAACATCACCTTTATTGAGGGAAAATTGTTTTGAATTATTTATTCGAATTTACGACATATAACATTAACACAAATTTGAGTTACAAACTGACAATAACTGTGATTCACACATAGGAAATTTCGTGTTAAAAACAAAAGAAAAAATGAAAAGAAAAGAAAAAAAAAAGGCGTCTCCAAGTTATAATCATGCACGGTTCAGGTGATGCTTATATTCCAAGCTGTGGTAATTACATAAGAATAACGCGGTAGGCAGTGGTTTGGCATTACGCTTCATTAACATGATTGATACTTTGTGATACGCTTTTATGTGCCGTAAAAATCATAACAACTCTGCAGTACAAAATTCTAATATTTTTCGTCACTGGAGCTATTCATTGATATTATCGATAAAGTGCATTGGTACGGGCTTGTCAGAGTTATTGTACCTTAATTGCTGAAGTACAATACATGCAGCTGTCACGTGTGTCATGTTCGTTTTTGCTGGGTCGTATTTTTGTACATTTCTTTTCTTTCAGGATGAACCTCAGCAACAAGTGACAATCTTTTGCGCAATTAAGATGGTAAGGTGAAACTCTGTGTTCCTTCAGTGAAAAAAAAATCGTACATGTAGAGATCCGTACGTCCGTAATGCAAAGTAACATCATTTCTTAAAAGCGCTTTGTTGTCATTGGCAGTGACCTTAAGTAGCTTTCACCTGTTGTTAGCCGAGTTCGTTATCATTTGAAATTTGTGGGACTGTATTAGCGTCAGTTAAGTAAAAACACGTACAATTAATTATAGGCGAAGGAAAATATTTGAAGAGTTTTTGGAGGCTCCCCGAAAATTTCAGGATCTGGGAGCCAAATTAGTGCTGGGATAATATTATCAAGCGTGATGTTCTAATCTGTTTCACGCGTGTACTTTTATGGAGTTCCGTTTTTCCCCCTCCCCTGCAATTTCTACTTTTACATTCTGGTCATTGGTTGAGATCTCTAGGGACGCTAGAGTGTGTTTGTGTGTCCTTTTTTTTTTTGGGGGGGGGGTTCTCTTTTGTTTTAGTTTTTTTTTTTTTGGTAGTATCAAACAAACATCTTATATACAAACATCTGATTCATCTGACAGATTTGGAGAGACGAATACCTAACCTGGAACGAAAATGACTACGGTGGATTGTCAGTCATTGAGGTTGACGTAGACCAAATATGGACCCCGGCCATCACTCTGCTGACAAGGTAGCAACAAGTATACATTGCCATTTCAAAATTAGTTCCCTTTTCTATTTGCCATGTAGGCATATTACTCGTTGCGCGAAGCAAATAACGTCTTCGTTTGTCAGAACATGCGTTTACCGTTCAATGAGAGTCTCTTCGTGACAAAGAAAATTAAACAGATGAAATTTGTGGCAAAAACAGTTATTGCCTGTCTTCTGGCCAATTTTCAACAGATGACTTTCTCTTTAATCTTTCTGTATGAACTTGTTTTCATGGGAAGGAATTCGATGTGCTTGTTTCTTCATTTTGTTTACCTTATTGTGTTTTTTTTTTATTAAGAAAACCGTTGTTTGTAAGAACGCTGTTCGTCGTATGACTTTGTACACAGCAACAGCCAAGATTTTCTGACATTGTCCCACCGCCGAGCCTTCCTGTCTTCAAACGGCGACATAGACTGGCTCTCACCGGCAGTCATCACCAGTTCCTGCATCTTCGACGTCTACCTCTTCCCCTTCGACATCCAGCGTTGTGTCTTCGAATTCGCGCCGTGGTCCAACGCCAGGAACCGGGTGGACTTCTTCCACTTCTACGAGAAGAATGAGACCACCGTGCACAGGTATCGCAACAACGGCGTGTGGGAAATCAAGGAAGAGAAGGTTGAGATTAAGCTGCGGAACTACAGCTGCTGCGACGAGTCTTTTGCGGAGGTGTATTACAGCATAGCTTTCCGCAGGGAGTCCAAAGTGTACATCCTGGGTATCATCATTCCATCACTGCTTCTTTCACTCTCAACCGTTCTCATCTTCATGCTGCCTCCAGAATCCGGAGAGAAGATCTCGTTCGGGATTACGAACCTCCTGGCTATGATTCTCTTTCTCGAGACGGTGAGAGCCGCCATGCCCGCCACGGGTTCCCCGGCGCTTGGTAAGTCTGCTTTCGTTTCCTGTTCACATGCTAATTGTCCCCTGACGATATTCGCTATATGAAGCCCAAAAATACAGCTTTTTTATTTGTGTGAAGTGCTTTTAATAGGGACTTCTAGATTTGCAAGTCCACACAGTGAACTGCTTACTTCGCAATTCTAAGGTACTGCTCATGCGTCACTTTGCCTCTCTATAGTCCACTACCCAAATCGAGAACACGTCCACCTCGATTTTCCCGCCATCTTGATCCAGCGCGCAGTTCTCGCGTCTGACGTAAGATCGAGCTTCATACGCAAGAGATTGACGACAACGAGGCTAAAGAAAACGTCATGGAAGCTTTGCTGAAGTAGGCATTGTATTCATCATCGTTGTATAGATCAGGATCGAATTTCTTATAGCCTCAGAACTTAAATTCAGCATTCGCACGGCTATTTGCGTTGCATAAGATCATGACTTACTTGACTTAAGTCGGGTATTATTCCCGAGATCCATGGATGATGCCCCTCCAGGGCTCTCTGTTCTCCATTACACTTTCGATGTCGTTCGTGTCATGGAGACCAGTGTCATTTCTGATTGTGTCTACGTAAGTGTCTCGAGACCGTCCGCGCCTAGCTCTCCCGTGTAGTGGTTCCATAGTCCAAGCTTCAGACCCATAGAGAAGTACCGACTCGACTGTGGCAGTGAAGAGACGAACTTTACTGTTCTTCCGTAAATTTGATTTCCAGACAGCTTTTAAGCTGTGATGATAATTATGCTGTCCATGCTTTTCGTTCATTCTTAGATCTACGCTGGCAGATACCGCCTCTACTTCCCTCATGAGCTCCTCCGCATCCTTCACGGTGTTTGTCAACAGGGCAATGTCGTCTGTGAACTCTGTCTCTGATACTTTCTTGGTCTTGACTCTCCTGCTCCCTGCTGGTATCAAAGTGAATCCAAGATCCGATTTCTTCTCTAATGCTAAGCGCATACAATAATCTCCTGCAATATTAAAGAGATAGGGAGCCAGTGTATTGCCTTGAAGTATACTCCGGCGAGAATCTTGAAGTACTCTGTTTTACTATCAGGTGTGATGACTGTAGCTGTAGTATTGGTATAGAGCAGGAAGATCAGGTCAACAGTCTTTTTAATTCATTGGGATGTCGTAGGCCAGAAAGATTCTCTTGAGCATGCCACTGTGGAGTCAAAGGCTTTCCTGAAGTCAATGAAGACCATGACAGCAGAGAGGTTCTTAGCTCAGGCCTCATCTAGATTTCTTCTGAGTGTTAGGATGTGGCTAGTTGTGGACCTGCCCTTTCTGAATCCATTCTGGTTGCCTTGAAGTATACTCCGGCGAGAATCTTGAAGTACTCTGTTCTACTATCAGGTGTAATGACTGTAGCTGTAGTATTGGTATAGAGCAGGAAGATCAGGTCAACAGTCTTCATTGGGATGTCGTAGGCCAGAAAGATTCTCTTGAGCATGCCACTGTGGAGTCAAAGGCTTTCCCGAAGTCAATGAAGACCATGACAGCAGAGAGGTTCTTAGCTCAGGCCTCATCTAGATTTCTTCTGACTGTTAGGATGTGGCTAGTTGTGGACCTGCCCTTTCTTAATCCATTCTGGTTAGCCCGGTGCTTCGTGTCCACTTCTGACTGGATACCATTGAGTAACATTCTGTTTAAGGTCTTTGTCACTATAAATGTCTGTGAAATAACTCTATGATTATTGATATCTGTGAGGTCACATTTCTTTGGAACAGGGATAATGTTACTTATCCCCGTTGTTCGGGGGCAACCATTTCATTCAGAGCCCCATTACAAAACCCTACAATACTTTCATCGAAGTCGCATCTCTTAATCACCTCTGGGGAGATACCGTCCTCTCCATATGCCTTGCCTTCTGTGACATTTTCCTTTGCTATCTGAAGTTCATCTAACGTAAAAGACTCTGCTGATATCCCAAGTCCCCGAAGATTTGCTAGACCTCTCAAATGTTCGATGTATTAGGTGGTGGTTGACCCAGCAGAACCTTGAAATGAGCTAGCCATTTCCTCTTTTTGTCCTCAGAGTTTGTTCCTTGAATCTGATTGATGCACCCTCTCTTTCGTTATCTCGTTTATCAACCTCTAGCTCTCTGTACTCTTACATCTGTCGGCTGCATTCTCGACTCTTCTGATCTTTTCTGTCAGCAGCTCCTCTTTAACCTTGGTGTAGGCGGCACTGAGCTCATCAATTCTCTCATCTACTTGTACCCTGTGGATCATTATGATATTGATCTTTGGCTGTTCTGAGAAGTTTCCTGGCTGCACTAACTCTGGAGTCCACCGTTTTATTTTCCCTACTCTTCTTTTCCTTTTTTTTTTGTATCGTCTTGTTAGCTTCTGTTATGGCTAAGACAAACTTCCCATACCTCTGCGACACCCTGTTTGTCGCGCTTTCCATGGTGTCATTATCCTTGCACAAAGCACTAAAATAATCAATTCTGTTCTTCACTTCCACACTGTATTGCCTCTGGAGTTCAGTGTTTTCCTTGAAAGCTTCCCAGTCATGCACAACCCTTCTGGGCTGGGTCTTGACTTTCTCAGTCTTAATCTGACCTCAGTCATGACAAGCCCAAGATCATGAAGTGATCATCTTCCAAAGTGCAGCTAAAATATGAGAAGATAATATTGATTCGTGAAGTCTCAAATAGTTTGATCGCCATTTCTGATAGAACAATAGGTATTAGCTGAAAGTATCGAAGAGCGGGAAACGACCAGATGCAAACTTGAAAATTGGCGTGCCGTTTGTGACGTCATCACGTTCACTACCTGTTGACTCATCGTCAACCGATAATGTTGATCTAAACCCCGCCCCACACTATACGATCAGACCGGTCGTAGGACCTTAAATCCAGGAGTGCGATTGTGTCTAAATTGCCTGTCGTAGAGATTTCGCATGTCGAATTTCTACGACCGGTCGTGGGCTTTCAGCCAATCACGTTACAGTATTATACAAAGAGTGAAGAAGGGCACGCAATGCGCACTGAGTGCGATTTTCTGTACTCATTTTGGTAACAATCATCTGCTGAAGCCAGAACAGTCGTAAGCCTGGTTGTGTAAGTCTGATCGTATAGTGTGCGTTGCCTGGTCATACGACCTGGTCTCATGGTCTTTAAAAGGTTGTACGATCTCAGGTCGTATGCAGTGTGCGACGGGCTTTAGGTTTATCTGGAGACAGCAGGATTAGTCGACTACGCCTTTTTCATGCTCTTCCGATCGACCAGAAAGACGTTATATCGATACTACTGTATCTAAAAGTCTGTAATGATGAAGACATGATTTGATATTTGGTTACCTGTTTTATTTTGATATGCTACAATTTTACTTATTTTCTGTTCTGATTTTGATGCCTACCACTTTTAATTGCCTTTGCCAATCTTCATACATCTGCTTTCAGCAAACTACATCTGCGCTATGGTGGTCCTAGCCTGCTCCTCCCTCGCATTTGAGGCCCTTGTTCTACGCATGTACAGCAGGGATGACGTCATCAAAGCTCCCGGATGGCTGTTCCGCGCTTTTATTGCAGCGCGTAGAATGTCACGTGCACAGAGCCATCGCAACGGTACGGACAATATCGTCGGCGAAAGCCATGACGTCATCGAACCACTCTCGCTACCAGCCTACAAGACAGACAGAAACGAAGAAAACAATATCCCGCCCAAAACTACTTTAGGACATAACGTTCAAACATGCACAGGGTCAAAAGACGAACCTTTAGTTTGCAATGATTCTGATCCGGTTGTTAAATGTAAGGGATGTCGAGAACATCCGTATCGAGGTTCTGTGGACAACAATCAGTTGTGGAAAGAGTTTGTGTTGTCTATTGAGAGAAAAGTGGCTCTATTTTTCCTCGTTTGTATTGCCGGAAATATAACATTTGCAACTTTGCAAATGTACATTTCGACTTCGTCACAGAAGCACTTCTTAGATTGAAGTAATGATGCTTGGTTTTAAATTCTCTGTTTTGTGCTGTTTTTTTTTTTTTCAATTCTCTTGAGTTGAATGCACTGAAAACAAAAATGTATTGTATACGACCAAATACAGTGTTTTAATCTGGGAAATGTGTAAGATAATCGTAAATGTGGTAGACCCCGCTATATGGCAAATCGATGCCGCCAATTTTGTGAGAACAGTGTGGAACACTAGTTGATGTACTTATCAAACTCTCTAAATTCCGTAGATTGGAAACCAGTCTATAAGATTTTGGTTAGGGACAAATCCAAAATTGCATTTAGAAAATAGACTGACTTCTGAATCTATTCGACTGAGATTTCCAATCTAATTTTGGATTTGTCCCTCATCTCAATCCAAGGAATTTAGAGAGAAGTACAATGTAGATGTCGGCGTGGTGTGAAATATGTTTGGAAGAGAGAAATTCAAGCTTGTGTGTTTTTCCGTAGCGTGAGTTCATTTTCCATATTAACTTTTCAATTTAATTCAATTTAATTCGTGTTAATTGTCCATCAAAATAATACAAAAGGAAATTCAGTACGGGATTCTTAAAAACGTATATTAATGATGGTGTTTGAATGAAAACGTCGCGAATTACCACGACATAGATAGGCTGCCTACATCATGAATAAATATCCTCAAATGTGTAGGATGAATGCACTTCCTTCCTTTCTGTAAATAATGTGTAAAACGAAAATGGGTAACTGTGACACGGCAAGGGAGGCTGCCAGGTGCCATAAGCTTGAAAGCGAGCCAGTGAAGTCCACTCTCGCGTCCATTCAAAGATATACATAATTATTACGTGTAGGTCCTGGATTCAAGCACACATTGTTCAAAGTCTGTATGCCACGACAGTTTTGCGTGTGTGAGGACAAATTTAATATGCACTGACACTGGTTTGATACGAAATTCCATCGTACACTCACATTTTTGATACAGCGCTCATGTCGTTTGCCAGAGAAGCACCATGCACATAATCTAAAATATCTACATTATATACTCTTCAGCCTGAAGCGGAATGTGTCCGTAAAAAAAAAAGAAATTCAAATGAATCAAAGAAACAAAAATATTGTACAGTTTCAGAAATTCTGCAGCGGAATTCAAACTCTTTTGGAAACATTTTTTTTTTTTTTTTCATGAGCATCAATGTCTTTGGAAGACCGAATTTCCCCTTCGATTCGCATTTTAAAAGGGATGGTTTATATTTGCCGTGAAATAAAATTCTTTGCTGTAAACGTCAATGCCCAGTATCTGACGTTATCGTTAGCCTATGCATCCGTGCTGTTTCTCAGAATATCTATTTTGAGATGAATGAGGTAGTTCACAAGATATTTATTTCTTAAACTCAATTTTCAACATTCTAATTTATTTTTTTTCTAATTTATTATGTCTTTATCAAAAAAAAATACCCATCAATGGTATGTAGATGAAGCGCAGCACAGCGCCAGCACAAAACATGTATGCTGTGTATAGGCATCAGCAGTACAGCCAGTATACTGAATCCTGTTTGCCCTTCTTTTTGCATTTTGTGCTTTAAAAAAGAAATCACCTTGTCAGCTCACACGTTGACCACATGCATGCAACACTGAAATTAGAATCGAACTGAAATTGATGCCTTTTTATTCTCTTTTTTTTTAATACCGTATCAAAAGTAAAACAAGAAAACACCTCTTTCATCGATACCCCGGGGAGGTCGAGTGGGCGGAGATTGTAATGTATACGGCACTTGAACATGAAGATCACTCGAAAAGTCTGTTGTTACAGGCAGACACGTGACATGCGTCTGATGGCGGAGAATGCATGGCGACATCAACAGAAGAAGAAGGACATGGGGGGGGGGGGGTACTGTAAATGTAAAGACGACAGTCCTTAGTGGCAAATGTAAATCTCAGGTCTGTGTGTACTAGTATTTATTATGTAAGAAGCGGCCATAAAATCGCATTTATTTTCTAATACATCAGAGGAAAATAAACCTGCAACCTGCAACAACCGTTGCATTTTAAACCAGGCCTATTTTTATCAACAGAATGCCCGCAAGAAGAATGAGGGAAAGACACCAATAAAACCTCTTTCTGTTAAAGAAAAAAATAATGTGCATATTAATATCCTGTTTGGTTGGAATGATATATGCAAATAAAGCCCAGAGTGAAATATGTAAAATCGGTGTGCATTTCTTTCAATCTCGATCGGCATGGGCCCTACATGCATTGAGGACAGCGTGGGGAGATCAGTTGGTTAAGGCCGTGTCACACCAGCCTTGCGTGCGACTTCCGAAGAACATTTTTGCTATCCGGAGGTCCCCGCAGATGACCCGCACATGACAGTACCTAGCATGTATCTCAAAAGTAGTTACCCGGAGGTGCGCACGCTGGCTCTATTTACCCGCTGCCAAAAAAGGCCCTGTCACACCAGCTAAGCGGGCGTATTGCGTATGGGGATTTTTCAGCACGCAGAATAATTTCTGCGGCCGGACAAGGTTTAGGGCGAGTTTGGCGATACCTAAGTCCTTCTTGCGTGTATTCCGTTGAACTGCATGTTAGGCGCGTTGGTGTCACGTGATAGTTTCGTGATAGCTTCTTTTATGTCAGTTACGGGCGACATACGGGCTCTGCGAAGTACCTGCGCCACAACTGCATGTTATCTGCGTACTAGTCGCCTGCGAGATGAGTGCTAGCCTGAACAATAGGCTTGTTCGAGTGGATGGGCAAACAATCATTTGTCAACTAGCTTTAAAGAAGTGAAGATGCCCCGTAGACGGAAAGTGCACAAGGGCAGAGAACGTCCAGTGGATGGACAGCCACAAAGCCCGGAAGATTCACAGCAAATGCATCAAATTGCTGCTGAAGTCCATTCGGCGGATGAAGTCCTGTCCAAAAGGGACCAGGTAGTCGTCGACGCCACAGAGGACAGAGGACAAAGAAGAGAATGAGCCCACAAATGGCACGCGCTCCCTTCACATAGGCATAGATCAGCGGGCAACTTACCTACTTCAAGTGGGTCAAGTGCCTGTGAATTGCGGCGGCTACGGCCCTCCTACGGGTGTTCTACGTGGAACTCTTCGGGCAATCCTCGCGACTCATCCGGAAATAGTTTTGGTCATGCTCAAAACTTTGCTGCGGTAAAATTGGACTAGCGTGCGCACCTTCGGGCAACTAAAGACGAGATAAGTGCTAGGTACTGTCAAGTTCGGGCCAACTGCGGAGAGCTCCGGGTAGCAAATTTGTTTCCCCGCAAGTCAAGCCGCAAAACTTCCCCAGATACGATATGACAAGGCCTTGAGCATGCTCAAAACTTGTTCCGGAAGAGTCACGGGAGTTGCCCGTAGAGGTACGCGCAGAACACAAGTAGGAAACCCTTACCGGTAGCACCTCACAGGCAACTCCAAAGCAGGTACTTCGCAATCCCCGTAAGTCGCTCGTAACAGAAAATGGATCGGTTTCAAAGCTCTCACGCGAGTCACACGGAACGCACGCAATTAGAAGCTAAGTAGCACGCGTCTAGAAAGTAAGAAACAAGTGCGAAAATTGCAAACATTCTTGTCCGCCCGCGGAAAATCTTCTACGTGCTTTAAACTACCTCCTCGCCACAAGCCCGCGTAGCTTGCCCGGACAGGTGTGACACCGCCTTTACTCAAGTGATCCCTGACAAAAATAAAGCCACATGCCTAGCTGATTGTTGTTACTCTGCCGTTGAGTGTGTAGGCTCGATTTTTTTTTTTTTTTTAGCCACGTTATTGTTGACAAACGCAAAACCTACAAAGACTGTGTTTATCACGGAACCATTTTTTTTTTTTGACGAGCTAACAGAGTATTTTATCAGTCAAAGTCTTATGAAATGGAATGTTATGTTAAGTATACATAGGCATACTTCAAACGCCTCGTACAAGAAGTTTTTATTAGTAACTTTATTATTCGGTATATAGTTCTGATCTCTGTCGAAAATCTCCCGTCGCAGACTCTCTCTCCGGGCCTCCTGCTAGCGTCTCCGGGCTCTTTTCAATTTCACTCACTTCCTTTTTTCTTTTAAAAAGTACATTCACATAACATAAGGTGTTTACGATTGTCATCGCCTCTATAAGTGGTCTGCATGAAAAAAAAAAATAGAATACTTTACGAAGCTCTTTGTTGAAGTAGGAGTAACAGACAGTTGACGTTATCATCACCTCATTCCATTTGTGATTGGCGACCGATATCACCTGTCAGTGAAAACCTTTTAAAGATTTATGTCTGTCATATACCACGACCAAAATTACATTAAAATGTTTCCATCCTGTTTGGTTGAATTCACCATGAGATAGACACTAATTGAACAAGGCTCATTAAGCTCAACATACTCTAAAGCAGGCCCAAAAGCTATGCGGTCCACGAGCTAAACACTATAGGCAAATAAGGCCAACGAGCTCGACACTAGACAAAAAAGGCGCACGGGTTCGACATTACATCACGGGGCTTAATGTACGTAGTGTTGAGCTCGTGGACCTTTTTTGCCTAGTGTCGAACTCGTTGACCTTTTTCTTTTTTTGCCCAGATTGGAGCTCATTGATCTTATTTGCACAGTGTCAGACTTTAATGGGCCGTAATTGCCTATAGTGTCTAGCTCATGGGTCTGTTTTACTTGGTGTCTACTACAGTTGTATATGGGTCTGTTGTACTTGGTGTCTAACTCGTGGGCCGTATGACTCGTGGTTGTCGAATTCGTGGAATGGCCCCAATTTCGCTCCCCTGATCGTGGATAAGCATCTCCAAGTGTCTTTATTTTTTCTTTCTTTTTTTAAAATCGCATCTGAGCTTGGATACAAGCTCCCTCCACTGTCACTGCAAACTTTGAATTGACTTTAAACCCATTTTTTTCCTACCACATGCCTTCCCGCCAGCAACACACAAACACACACACACACACACACACACACACACACACACACACACACACACACACGCTCTGTCATCAGTCTACCTTTCATTACCTTCGCTGATACATCTCGAATTACTTACACTACGTGTCGATATTTTCTCTCCTTTTTATCCTGACAACACATAAGATTGGCTGAACGATGGTGCTGGCGGTGCACCAAACTTCAGCCCAAAGAACCTCTTTGCTTCAGCCCAAACTTTGCACAAGTTACAGACGAGACAGATGGCTATCCCGTCCCCCTTATCTGCAAAGCGAGTCTGTGAACGTGACGGTTCATGGGGGAGGAACAATCGATGTATAACCCAGTAGGGTCGGTGATGTGAAAGAGCGCAGGTGTGTTCCACAAATGCGATATGGTCTTCTATTCATAAACTGTATCAAATCACATTCTCACTCCAACATGAAGAAATAAAATGAAAAATTGCAAATTCTTTGTTGTTCTGTCATATCATTAGGGGGCCTACAATCACTATTACTAGACGAAGAGATACGCTATATATAGTTCAACTATATCACAACTCTTTCAATATGTACAAAAACAAACAAATAAGATACGTCAAATCATTATTGAGGAAAAAATACAAGTTTCCAACATTTTCTTTAAGCGTGTACTGAAATTGCAGATTTGATGAGAGCGGGGAGTTTGTTCCATTCCTTTGTTGCTGTAACAATGAAAGTACGATCCCATCAGCAGGAGTTTGGGGTCAAGAAAGACGGAAGGGGTTGACATAATATAGATGTGTATATTTTATATTTGTGTGCGTGTGTGTGTGTGTGTGTGTGTGTGTGTACATGTGTGTGTGTTAATGTGTATTACTCGTAAAGGTTGAGGACAGATATAAAGATATTATGCGTGCAAACTTGAAAGGACTTGGAGAAAAAGATAATAAAGAAATGTACCATACACTCGCTTTCATATCTCCGTGTTTTTAGAAATTCTTTTATTCATAACTTTGATTAAACTTATCAAAGACGCCAATTTTATCGTATCTTCGGGAACGTAGGAAAGATTATTGTATCAAGCAAGTTTAGAATTTGAAAAGAAATCTAAAAGGTGCTGCGGAAGGGGACTTTATGCTGAGAGTAGCATCAAAATTACTTTATTAACATTTATAATTAAGGATGGCCCACTCCAAGTGAGACACATATAACTAACACAAAGTTAATAAGCTAACAATATGACAACAGAATAGTTATGATAGTTGGTTAGATTTGTTTGCAGTCTTTCGTTTTGATATCACAGGATTTATATCAAGCAAGGTATATTTTCAGGCATGCGCGTCAATATTTAAAACACAACCAAGAATAGCATGTCATTATAACTCTTGGACCAAACGACACAAGAAATTTGTTGTGACAGAACACAATCATGTATCATTGATAGTATCACGAAGTACAGATGAAAGTTGCGAGCTCTATCCTGAGAAATAGAAAAACAATATATATATATATATATATATATATATATATATATAGTGAGATGATGCTGATACTCGTACCGTACGTCTCTGTCATCTTAGGAAGAATTATAATCGAGGCAATGGATGACAGAATGATATATATATAATCTTATATATATATATATATTTATATATATATGTATCATGTTGATTATAGATGTACAGAGAGCGTGTTCTCCGTAATTCCTTGTGATGTTTATATATTTTTTAAATCTTTCTTCCAGCGGATACCATTACAGGATACTGATCTGTTTCTTCAGGTATCTATTGACACTTGTAGGCCAATATTGCTTACAGGTACTAGCCCACATTTGCAAACCCACGAAAATCAAAACTGCATAAAACAGGTCCAATATGACTTCAAGTACAAGTTATAACAGTAACATACCTCACCTGTCGCTCTTTGTCTATACCATTCGATAACATACCTCACCTGTCGCTCTTTGTCTATACCATTCGATAAAAGAGAGAAAATCATTGTTTTAAAATCAATTTTCAAACCGGGTCAACCCGACCCAAAATCGAATTACGAGCGCGGGCTATAGCTACGTACATTGTACATGTAACACGTACGTGGACCGGAGCTAGCGAGCGTTATACGCATGCATACGGATTACGGTGCATTTTCATTTATTTTTATGAAAGTAATGGACTAATTGGAACGAAATTTTGCACAGGTGTTACTGCAATCATACCCAAACTCCATGCTAACTATGAGATCAATTGCTGCAGGTTTACAAATGTGGGCTAATACCTTTAATACATGTAATTCGTCTTCTTAATTTTCTTCCGCTTTTTAGCTGTTTTCCCGAACGTTGAAAGAAAATGGCGTAATCACAACCTGGAATGATGGTCAATTTTGGAGTGAGATAACATTATTATAGTCATCAACACACAATAGTTATATCGAGGCACGTTAAGTAATCAGTTGATAACGATCAACATAAATAGTGTATCTCGAAAAACAAGGAATTCCACATCATCACATTCATGTGGGCGCAAACATGATTTTGTTAAGTTTCGTTTTGTGCTGTTCTGTTATTATAGAAAGTCTAGACCTACAGGCAAGGTGTGTGCGTTAGCAAAAATCAACATTCTTCTTCTTGGGTTTCTCCTTGCACCGGTGTACTTCAGTACTCTTTTTTATCCTTTCTTACCTCCTCACCGTTTAAGGAAAAATACATGAGGAAAAAGAGTTGAAAAAAGGGAACATAACCGATATTCGCGGGATCCCTGGGGTATTTTGCGACACTTTCCTTGCCAGAAATCACAAAAGGCTTTCACCCCTTTTAGAAATTCCACAATCAAGGTACAATTGGGCCGACCTTGAATTTATCGCCTAGCTGGGAGTCCGGGGCGTCAGATTCACAACGTTGTGAACTTGTGAGAGAAGACATTGCAAATGTGCTATGTATAACTCGTCCCAATTGTTCCACCTCACCGGATCAAAACATGTTCCTTCAGTCTTTATCAAATTGTCGAAAAGTCAAAGGAAACACCATGATGTGCATATTCCGCATCTTATGGTATATTTCGGAAAATATGTGATAAACATGCTCCAGTAAGAAAGAATAATAGTATTAGTCATTCAAAATGTTACCCTAAAAGTCCAAGGGTAACAAAGGCGATTTTGAAATCAATTGAAAAGAAATACAAATTGTATAAAAAGTATAGATCATCAAATTTTGACTCAAAATATGAAAGGGAGTACAAGGTATATCGAAATGCCTTAACTACTGTTTTGAAAAATGCCAAACGGATTTATTATAGTATCATGTGTCATGATAGTAAGCAAGATTCGGGTAAAACATGGAAAATAGTCAATGAGTTGTTAAATCCTGGTAAAGAACATACTGCAAGTTTAGAAATTGAAGAGTTGGTGGTAAATAAAACTGATGAAGAAAAATCTGTCTTTTCTGCAAAAAAAATAGCAGAAGAGCTTAATGACTGTTTTGTTACTGTAGGGCCAAAGTTGGCCAGTAAGATTCCTGAAACACAAATTAATCTAAAAGAATTCTTTGGGGAAAAGAATAATAAATCGTTATTTTGGAGGCCAGTTACAGAGAAAGAAGTGTTAGATAATTTATTCGCATTAGATTCTAAGAAATCACACTAATAATATGATAATTTATCAGTAAGACTATTAAAGGATGCAGCAAGTTTTGTTTGTAAGCCATTGCTTTACATTTTTAATTTATCCTTGGAAGCTGGAATTTATCCTCAAGCCTTTAAGATGGCCAAAGTAACACCAATATATAAAAAAGGACCGAAATCGGACCCCGGAAATTACCGACCTATCTCGGTTCTGCCAATAATTGGAAGGTTTTAGAGACAATCGTAAATGACAGACTGGTTGATTTTTTTTTAGTCCAATGATATTCTTTATAAACACCAGTACGGCTTTCTTAAAAGATACAGTACGAAATTGTCTTTAATTGATCTTGTAAATACACTAATGACATCACCTGATGAAGGAAAAATCCTTGGTATTTTTGTAGATTTTAAAAAGGCTTTTGATACGATAAATCATGATATTCTTTTATGTAAACTGGCTCATTATGGTATTCGTGGAATTCCACTTCAATGGTTTGCTGATTATCTGTCCAACAGATCTCAGCTGTTATCTTATAAAGGAATGGTCTCGACATGGAAGACTATAACTTGTGGTGTCCCGCAAGGGTCAGTTTTGGGGCCTTCACTCTTTTTGATATTTATAAATGATTTGCCACACTCTTCCTCTTTCTTTAATTTCAGATTGTTTGCTGACGATTCAAATATTTTTCATACTTATGCTGCTCGCCAAAAAGAAATTGACGTGAATGAAGTAAATGAAAACCTGCATAAAGTTCAAACATGGTGTAATGCCAATAAAATTGCGATCAATTTATAGAAAACAAATTATATGGTAACAAGAGGGAAACGCCAGTTATTTGCTATGAGGGGTGCGATTAAACTATCTGACACAGACATTGATGAGGTGAGTGTTGCCACCTTCATCGGAACTCAGATTGATTGTCATCTTACTTGGAAACCTTACATTCAATTGGTAAATAAATGTGTTCCAAGGAAAGTAGGTGTATTGTATAAATTGAGACAGTATGTTCCGCAGCGCATTCTTGTGCTTTTGTATAAATCTTTTATACAGCCAGATATATTATATGGTATTGAGGTATGGGGCAGTACTTATAAATCTCACTTAGATTGGATACATATTTCTCAAAAAATGGCTCTGAGAGCTATAACATTTTTGTCGTTACGAACACATTCAGAACCATTGTTCCAACGATTCAAACTTCTAGATGTTGTTAGGTTACATAAGTTCTCAGTTCTTACATTTATGTACGATCTCTGCAATGGAACTATTCCGCACCCTCTGTATTATTGCCAAATTGTGCATCATACTTACAGGACGAGAACAAGAAAGAATGTTGTATTTACCAAAATTTAGAACCACACAGGGACAATTTTCGATTTCTTACTTTCGAATAGGACCAAAACTTTGGAACACATTGCCACGAGAAATGCGTGAACAAAGCAAAAGATCTACATTTCGTAAATGCCTTGCACGTTTCCTACTCTAATAGTTATCAAGTATTATTAGTTTTCTATGTTAGAAAATGAATGATATATAAATATTCACAGTCATTTCAACTAATCATGTAATAATTTTTATTTGTATTTAGCTTTTAGTATGAAGATCAAGGTGACCCGTTAACCTCGACTAGCACTTGTGCTAACTTTTGGTTTCCTTGTTAACAACAGCAACTTTGTAATCATTGTATCATATTTAACTCTCTAATATCATCATTTAATCATGTTATTGTAAAGGAGTAACAGATAAGTATTTTTTCACATATGTTTGTAGATACAATTGTGTTATGATTCTTATATGTACATGTTCAAAATGTTGTTGCTAATAAAAACTTCAAACTTCAACACGATAAAAACAAAACAAAACAGTATTCAAATGGTTGAATTGAAGTAATAAAGTGGAATCGAATTGAATTGAATTGAATTAAACTGAATTGAACTGAATGTTTTATTGCCCACAAATACAAATGTGGAACTGTGCCTTTCACCTGCGTTGCATACTGTACAAGAGATAGAAACTCACAAAAATGACAATTGTTCAAAGTACAACATATGCATTACAGAGAACATTTGACAAATAAAAATCTTTTACTATGATTGTTGCAGAAAATGATAAGTAATGATCATAATATTCATAATGCATCTCACCTAACCTAACTTAATTGGGTATCAGTTTTGAATAAACTGTGACCCAGATACACTAAAAGAGTAAGTTATCACGTCCCAATTCTTGAATATGATACATCCACACTTTCATCTTTGCATTCCGATATTCCGAGCCTTTATTTTGCAAGATGTTAGCCTAGAATTTCAAGTGATTAAGATCATGTAAGGAAGCATTAGTTAAATTCTAGATGACACATTTTCATTTCCATGCTAACCGGATTCCAATAAACTGTTCGCGTTGACTGATGACTTGCACTAAATCCTCACGTCCTCCCACTTATAATTCTGAATTTAAAGATATCTCCAGATTGGCAAAGATAGTTTCCTATTCAGAGGTGATACATGTATACTAATTTGCACAGAATATATTAAAAAATATTGATCAAAATCAATTCATCAACCTTATATCAACTCTGAAAACACTGTATAATATTTCATCTTTGGTTATGCCTTTATATCTCTGAAACATCATACCTTCAATGCATATCTTTAAACATTAAAAGAATAAGCATTATCATATGGTATACACAATCTTATGATAATCATGTATCGAGATGTATCTATATTTTATGCAACAGGACAACGTCATGCTTCAATAATGCTATTTTTTTTTGTAACAAGTATATCATCAAAATTAGATGGAAAGTATTCAATATTGAATTATTCAATATTGAAGACTATAGACAAAAGACTATACAGACAGTTAATCGTTCAAAAATTTTGAGGCATTCTCGATCAATTCATCAAGGGAAAAAATTACGTCTTCTTTTAAGAAATAGGCCCTTCTTATGCAGTTATATAACATTTCTTGAGATGACATACTTTCAATTTTTTCATCGATCTCATTGTGTAAAGTTTCATTAACATTTTTAAATATCAATATAATATATGATATTATATTACATATCACATGTGTATGTGATTGTATATTTTATCATATTAATGTATTTCATTTATTCATTTTCATTTTTGGTTCGGTTCAGATTTTAAGCTATTCCGCGTGTCTGTGTTGAATTAAGGTCACTGGAATGAATGTATGCGTATATTCATCATCATTTGCATATTCTATTACTTCCTTCATGCGTTTTATTCAATCTTTTCCAAACTTGAAAGCTTTTGGCTTGCTAATCAATTGTATATATCATAAAACTTTACAGAGTCATGCAAAAGGATAATTTATGAAAATCACCTTATGGTTACATACATTAGTGTCATTGATGAATGGGAAAAGATCAGCAAAAATGTCTGATATTTCTTTCCATTAAATTTACTCATTGTTTAACAGATTTGGGTCATGAACAATCAATAATAAACAGGTTTAATATCAGGAAATTTCTCTGTCAATTTTGCATGAATGTGGCTTACCATAAGCATATAAGCTTAGTCCTACTCTAAAGAAAAAGTCGTGGTTCCTACAAGACACGTTTACATGTATTTTACTACGAATGATTGCATTTACATTGTGACACGGCGGCCGTGGAAATGCCATATAAATTCGCTTAATGCAAAAACTGATAATGTTAAACCATTATCATACCCACACACAAAAAAAGTTGCCCATGGCAGTGACGATTATTTTGAAGTACGAAAAGACTTCACTGAAAAGTAACGACATATTAATAAGAAAAAAAAAATGTTGTAATAGACTCGAACATTTTTTCAAGACACATGGGCATCTAACAGGCAAAACTCAATTGATTACAATGAAAAATTAGATTTTTAATACAAATTCAAAGCATGAATCAAAAATACAAATTCAAGCATAATGATACGAAAATGTTCGAGATACACTCTAACATGTTTTGTCTCGGGGAAGCATGACACCTGAACTTGTGAGAATTTATCACACAGCTATAATACCTGTTTTTATGTTACCCATGAAGCTATAGGTCGACTGATACAAAGAGAAAAAAAAAACACAGAAGAGAAACTCGGGTGAAAAAGTGCCAGCATAAAATACTACGTGATGAAACTTTAACGATGAAGTTTGCCGCGTAAACATTGTGTGAACAATCACGGGACACCAGGAGTTACCCACCTGCAACCTACGAATCTCATCACGTACGTGAAATGATAAATCATCAGCCTCAACCATTCAAACAACTATTAGAACGAGACAGGTATGACCTGTAGGTTTACAGGTGATTTGGCACTGATGACACCATGCAATAAACAATCGACCCTTTTGGGGGCATGATAATCCCGTATACCTATGTGTATATAAATGTATGTACATGTGTGTGCATTATGTGTATATATGTTATTCATCCAATCTGACTTCCCACAGGAAGCACTGATATTTAAAAAAAAAAAAATGATATGTATGGAAATCATGACAAAAAAAAAAAATGCTGGCTGGCTGTAAATCGTTCATCCCAATGCATGTGAAGCGAGAAACAACGACTTGTAATCTTCATTTTCTGAAGGGCATGCTGTACCAATTTTTCCGATAACAGTCAAGCCATGAAGATGCTTGCACTTCTTCCAGTAGTGTTTATGTTAGACAAAACACTTTGTTTTTAAAAATAAAAGTCAGTAAATTAAATTCGTTTCAACATTTATGAAATTACAGCACCTCTTCAATAAAGAAAATGAGCAAAAACGAATTTTGATCACGTTCCCTGTTCACAAGAGTTGTACTTAAAATCGGATTGTTTTGGGTGAAGTTCTTCTAGAGCATCACTATTCAACGAGGTGAAACTCGAGTTGTAATCCAAATCCGAAAATGGCCTTCATGAGGGATCAAATTCGAAGATTATTTAAAATTTATTTCTCACCGGGTGTCAAATATAGGCCCCATAAAAATTTGTCTAACCTGTAGTGGGGAAGAAAAACACTCTTCCTCACACTTTGCGATCTTCTTCGCTTGCATTATTGTCCTCCAAGGGCAGTAAATTAAGTTGACTCAGGACAAGATAGGGAACATAAGGGGGCGTACCGCTGTGGGGCAGACGATAGGTGAAACCATAGTGAACTATGGGCAGGCAGTCCGATCCCATAAATTTCTTTTCCTCACCCCAAATTCTTCATACCACATGACACCATGCCTATACCTTACCTACGCATGTTCTTAATTCTCCTATATCTTTAAACCAAGGAGGTACTAGGCAGGGCCGGCGCACTGTTTAAAAAAAAAAAAAAAAAAAAAAAAAAAAAAAAAAAAAAAAAAGATCCTCAGCTCATCTCTCCCCTCCCATTGTAGTGCCTCTTACGTACTTCCGGGTTGAAAAAAGTGTGGGGGCCCAAAGTGATGACACCTTATGTATTCCTTTGTATGGTGCACAAATAGTGTGGGGGCCCGAGCCCCCATGGCCCCCACAGCTGCGCCGCCCCTGCTAGGGAGCTCGCCTAGTACCTCCTTGTTTAAACCAACTCTGACTGAAAATTGCTGATATTACCATGAAGGTAACTCCCCGATATTACTACTAGAATACAGATGCTTCATTTCAGCGCAGGTGAGGCAAATATTTCTTCCTGTTTAAGTTTAGATTTTTGTGGCCTTCGGGTAAAGTCAGTTTAAAAGATTGTACTGTGGTGGAATTTTCATTGCGCGTGGCAAAGTGGGTTCGTTTCAGTCTACGAAATTATTCTGTTGCATTGCCTATAGAAAGTCACTGGAATAACTCCTCGCTTTTCTTTTACGTGTATTAGTCTTAAAAGATCATTATGAGGTGAGGTGAATATGCATGCGAATAGTACAGATAACGTTTCATTTTGACAGGTCAAAACACCAATAATATATATATATATATATATATATGTTTATTAATTTATGAAAATACAACAAACAAATTAGACAGCACAAAGAAATACGTTACACAGGGGCATGCGTGACGGCACAGGCAAACACAGAACACAGACCAATACACGCCTTCACAATTTCACTTCCCATCAACCCAGGCACCACTTTCCGACAAATAAGGCAAATTTCACATGTGATAAATGCCAGTGACAATAAATGCACAGTTTTTGTGGTGTGCGCTTTAATTTTGCCTCTTACTGTTCAAATTTTATATAAGTAATCAAACTACAATTGCATCAAAATTTACATCCATATGGTTGGCATTGTAGGGTGTGTGAATTACACATCACAATACTTCAAATAATGTTGCATTGGTCGTATCAATCTTACATCATTTGCATAATAGTCCTCTAGATTTATTCCATAAAAGTAGAGTAATCTGTGGAAAAGCAAACAAGAGGATGATATACACATTAACGATTTTGATATATTTCCACTTTGTGAGTCTCGAATTCACCAGCAAGCAACAACATAAACCTAGTTTGATATCCCATATCTTCTTAAAAGTAAAAGGCATCCGACACTCAAAACCATCGGTAAAATCTAAGAATAAAATAATAATCAATTTCATTTTAATCATTCACATCCATTCAAAAATCTTAATGAATCCAATTGTCAGTTATGTATTTTCACGTGGAACGATGTTTGTTATTTGATTATTGTTTGCGCCTGTGGAAAGCAGTTTTACAAAAGTGAACAGGCCAACCCTGTAGTATACATAAAAAATGAATGAAACAAAATAGATAGATAAATAAATGAATAAATGAATGAATGAATAAATAAATAAATAAATAGATAAATAAACAAATAAACAAATAAATAAATAAATAAATAAATAAATAGGCCCTAAGTAATAGCAAGTCTTTATTCTCAAACTACGGCTGGTTGAAGTCAAATATTTCATGACTTAAATCTTGATCCATGATTCTGCCCATGTAACTTCATTATATTTTTGCTGAGTAATATACTCCTCTACTCAAAATGATTTTAATTGTATATGATTATTGATTTCTTCGACAATGGAGGAACATACTGTCCATGAATGTGTGTATCCTTATATACATGTATTTATACAGTCTATGAGTATTCCAACTCAAAAGACAATGTGGTGGAGAATTCCGTTTGATTATAAACATATGGACCACATTATTATTCGTGAGCCGGAGTTTCTTCGGCTTTTCCTTTTAAGGGTAAAGCTACTGCAAAAAGTTATTGAACAACCTGAAATTTAGACCAGTCTCCGACAGGCGATTAATCCTATTCGCCGAACTCCTGGAGGTCGTGACCTATACTCATTCCTCTTTCCTTGGGAAATTCCAGACGAGATTAAAAAAAATTAGTCTGAAAAGAAAGAATTAGATTAGACCTACAAGAGTAGCAGTGAAAAGTCATTTAAATTAAGTTTTTTTTTTTAAATGTGAAAAAAGTTATGAAAACTTAAAGATTCGCATTTTCTTTTGCTAGGCAGTTCTCGAACAGTTGATACGAATATGCAAAGTGAGGTGATGATGGCATCAACTTACAATTTTTCATTGATCGTGAAAAAAAAATGACGAAAATTCAATTCGTCTTCTATGAAAGGGCAAAACAATGTTATTACTAGCTGAATAATTAGGAATTGACACTTGGGCATAACTAGATCCATTCAAACCAAAAGGACCACTAACAGAATGCCTAAAATTTCAAGACTTTATGTAAAAACTATTCGGTAATTTGTGAGGAGATGACATCATCAACTCCTTATTGCATATTCATACCGACTTTTCAAGAACGGTTCCATGAAATCTTAGCGAACCTTCATAATTCAAAAACTCTTTTTTTAAATCAATATTTTTACTTCGTTTGTAAAGTTTCCCCAGTTTTGCCAGTCAGACTTTTAACTGCTCTGGAATTCACCGTTAAAGGGATCGTACAGTTTTGGTTGAGACCTAATTTCAGGTTTCTAACAGTTTTTGTTTAAATAATGAGAAACCTCTTATGAAATATGTATGAAATATGAAGGAGCATGTAATTCTATGAGGAATTCAACGTTTATTTGATGAAAATTGGTTTTGAAATGGCTGAGATATCCAAACAAAGAGCGACTCTAATAAAGTGTGGGACCCACACTTTGGTACGATCGCTTTGTTTTACTTTGTTTTTGGATGTTTCAGTCATTCCAAACCCGATTTTCATCAAATAAACTTTGAATTCCTCTTAAAATGGCATGCTCTGTACTATATCACAAGTGTTTTCTTGGTATCTCGCAAAAAGTTAAAAGCCCGATTCTCATCTCCACCAACACTGTACCATCCCTTTAAAGAAACGTCCGAGTTTGTCTGATCAAGATTATTCTCTTGATCACTCTCACGATGACTCTCCATATCTCGAGTCCTTGCTCGTATACATAAATAATATAGCCATATAATTCTTTTGGCATTTACTTTAAACGATTATGTATAGGAACACACAAACCTTAAATCAAAGAGGTGGTCACTCTTGACCTCGAATTATTTCTGATGACAGTTTATGGCTTAGTTACTCCTTGACGGTCGTAACTTTTCAATTTTGCTGGACGTAACTCAAACTTTTAGTTAATCATTCACTGTTTTTTAGAATACATCACAGACAGGTCGCCATTTAATACAGCATAAACATGATTATCCGGCTTTAAATTCTTAAATGACAAATTTTACAGGACATTGATAGCAAACCTCAAAGTAGTTATTCCTACTAATAATATGTTAATAAATCTCGTGTTCTCTCGCCGAGAGGGTCACAATGTATGGCAGCGTAAGTACCTCCAGGTCATTTTTTGAAGGAAAAACTGGCAAGCATGCTATTATACGCTGAAATTCCCTTCCTAACATAGAAATCACGAATATCAAATAACGGCGCAGGTTTGTAAAAGGGTGAAAATACTGCACCCTGTGACCGGATTTGTGTGTGTGTGTGTGTGTGTGTGTGTGTGTGTGTGTGTGTGTGTGTGTGTGTGTGTGTTTTGACGGTTGTGTGTTCAGGTGCAGATACGATTCCCTGGATAAACCTCCGTGAAACTGCCACCTGTTGGTGGATGGGAAAACCTCTTTTCCACATCTTCAAAACTTTTTTCGGTTTCTTTTTTTTTTTTTTTTGGGGGGGATTACTGATACTTAGTATTCGAAAGTAAGTCGTTACACTTGAGTTTTGCGCGTTACATGAAATATGCAAATCAAAACATCAATTGTAGATAATGTATAAGATATTGATTATTATAAAATGTATGTGGGTTAAACGCCATAGGTCAAATTCAGTATGACTTTTTGAGGATTATTGTTCAGTTTGAGGCCCTATTTTTCCAATAGAAACTTAAAGCATGTAAGAATAATCTGCTATACTGGGTATGAATTATTTCTCAAGCAGCGGGCAATAGGCCATTCCAGATTTGAACAATTCTTTTCTTTTTTTGCTGTTTTGCTGAATAAATTTTCGTTGGATGTGATAATCATCATGAATCGAGCATATTCGAACTTATTCACGGAAAGTAAGAGCAAGATATGTAACTGAACTCTCTCCGCAAAATAGAAATTGCCTTTTTCTTTTTAATATCGAATCAATATCAAAGAACTTGATTACGACATATTAAAAGAGCCAAAAAAGTAATAAAAAACACCCTGTCTTGCTCATAGAATACTATCTATTTGTTTGGTTACTGTTCTTTCTTATTTTCAAGAGCAGATTCATGGCCTCTAAAAATGCTAAAGCTACATCAAGGCCTCTATGATTTGGCGCATGCAATTTGCAAGATAGTAAAACAATTTGCCGTGATGGGATTTTGTTGTTGTTGTTGATAATGATGTGTTTGACATTTTCAAAATTTAGAGTGTATATCTGATGTATAATCGGAACCAGTCTTGCAGACAACCCCAAAGCCTTTTGGTCATACGTCAAATCGAATCTGTTAACCTATTGCCTTCCCGCTCGTTGACGTATATCATAGTAAATTATTGAAAGATCTGTGGAACCTTGAAACAGCATAAACAAACTAACTAACAAACAAAAAACAAATATTCAAGAGCATAGATTGTTACCTCGAGAAACATAATATGTAGTATACGTTTACCATACGTAAATGAGATATACTGAAAAACTAACTTGCATTATTGGCCTGGACATGCTAATGAATACATACAAAGTGGAAAAAAAATGAAGTTTCAAATCTACCAACGCCACTTTGTAACCCTGCTAGGAGGCCAAACCAAATTCCCAAGTTCAAATCAATTCCATCTGACAATAGCGACGCCTCCCCCACCCCGGGAATACGTTACTTGGTAGGGGCAATTACCGATACGTCTCCTTGTGGGTCGAGAACGAGAAAATGGCAATACGTTGACAGACGGGATTGAGTTGGATCAGGAGTGAAAGCGGGAAAGGGGACGGTACACTATGCAGGGATTGTTGTGACGAGGGGATCAAGTTCGTTGGTGGAAGAAGTTTCTGGCAACTGCACTCAACTCAGTTTGCTCCGTGCATCGAAAATCCGGAGAGCCGGAGGGTGGTGTTGGCCCTCTCAAAAAAAAAAAAGAAAAGTTTGTGGAAAAGTTCGCCTAAAACGGCATCTTGACCTTGTCATTGCTTCCACTGCAATGCTATAAAATTCGATGCACACAGCTCAGTGATAAACGCGGAGAACATATCTTCGCTGGGGTGACAAGACCTTGTATCTCAAATTTTGGTGAATATGACTTTTTCTAAATTTTATTTAATGATCAGATAATCAGTCAATGTCCTGTCCAAATCCTATAGACGTCTTACCCAAAAATGAAGCCACCACGAAATGTCAAAGCAAAGTCTATCCCATTTGACATGTTGCTTTGGCTGCCATGTTTTTTGCTCTCCTGAACATTTGACATTTTGTAGATACGAGGTCTTGTCGCCCCAGCGACCATATGTATATTTTCTTATTGTATTGTAGAATTCGAAACCTCTGTATATAATATCGTCTCTACATTACATTTTGTTAATAGACATCATCGTATCATTATTTGATGTCGCCTGCATGAAAGCCTGTACAGCTGATTGTTAAAAAATGCGCAACAGTGAGCATGTTTTTGCTTGGAATGATATGAGTCAAGTATGCTAGGAAACACAATGCGAGTTCAATGCCATAGAAATGATATCAAAGCAACACGTTAATAAAAAGAAATTATGCTGCCACTGCAATATGTTGACAACTTTAACGAACGCCTTTGCAGCAGAATTAGGGCGGTGTTCCGGGGCGGTACGATGCATAAGTACTATCACTCCATTGTATAAAAGATGGAACAAAGTCATATTCAGGGTTTTCGCGAAACTAGTACTTTTTACCAACCACATCTTAGCTGTTTAGTTTCTGATTTTTTTTTTTTTTTTTTTTTTTTTGCCGCGAGCAGTAATTGCCTTTTCTATAACCTGTTTTGCCACTTTTTTCTTGTTTTTCGCCCAGTCATCGTAATCATGCCAATTATTTATGCATGTTGACATTTCTATTGATTAAAAACAAATACATAGATTAAAAAAAAAAAGAGAATCATTGCGACGCAAAATTGAAGTGTGGCATGGAAGAGTACCTTTCACACAGAAATCACAAACATTCCGACTGGCACTTTGTTGGCAAGCATTCAAAAATTTTACAATGTTTTGAATCAGAATTAGCCCGCGGCATTACGGTGTAGATTCTCAAGAACATTCTGGGACGGAAACGCCAAGTTCTGAACTGCCGGATTCATTCTTATTTGAACAGACGAAAACATTCATCTCTTGTTCTATATGCTTTAGGCATCATAGAAAGGAATCTCATCCTACGTGCAGATACGCACATCTCGTAAGTTAAGAATGATTCCACGATATCACATTCGCTATTGTGAGTTGTCGGTGGTGTCAAGACAAATTCAGAGTCAAAGCCAGACTGACAATAAATTCACGGTCATACCCAGGATGAAGAGAAAGATTTGTTGCCATGGTAATGCTGCTAACCGGGCCGCGGCATTCTCCGGACCAGTACCCTTCACGGATTTCATGTCTTCTGGAGGAATGAGCCACGGATACTGATGGATAGGTGTTAGTGATCGCCAGGGAGCAAGAGTGGTGGTGACATTGGTAGCCGTTCTGCATTCGTACACACTCGACACCGTCTCCACTTTCCTGGTCGTTGCCGCGTACACAGCGCGCTGCAAGTTGTATTCCTGCACGGCGTAATGAACGTACCTCCCGTGCGAAAACGGCTCTAAGAAGATTAGGTAGACGTCGCCCAGGGTAATGAGGGTGTTCACGCAGTCGTTGGTGTTGCCGAAACCAGTCACGTTAATAAATGATTTCCGTTCCAGCATCCTGCTTCCCCGGTAAACGCACTGCACCTCGATGGTCGCCGTGGTCACCTCACCGCCGAAGTGCGAGATGTACTGGGCTGGAAAGATGCGAACGGCACGGCCTTTGATCAGGCTGTCGATGCCTGGTCGGCGAAAAATTTCCGAGAATGACTGAGGTCGCCAGTTATCGTACTTCTCTTGTGGGCACGTAATCGTCGCCGAGAACGTTGTTGAAAGGAAAACGACAAGCGTAGCTGCATTCCTCAAGAGCTTCTCCATTGCCGTAGTCAGATTATGTCCGTAATGTTGATCCCTTTCTTTGGAGTTGATAAATGCTGTGAGAGAGCTAGAAAATGTGAAAAGGCGTCTACTTCTCACCTTCTGTCAAACGCACGTGGTTGGAGCGTCACAATACACAGAGATCACACCTAGGCGATAGTGTCTGAACAATAATTCGGTAGCAAGTGAGTGATTTATGGATTCGATGATAACGGTCGGTGTAACATTTTGACTCAACCAGGTATGATTTTGGACTAATAAAGGCCACGGCGGTGACGGTCCCGGCTTCGAGTTGTGACGGCGAAGCTCATGTGAGAGTTTACGAGCAAACACGGAGAATGATGACCTTCCGTTTAACCTTTCAGTCATACCCAGTCCGTCTTCTGATTGGTCGATTGTAAGACCAGGTAAAAAAGGGGCGTGACTGGTTGGTGTGATTGACTTTAACTTCATCGGCTGTTTCTTCATCGTCTCGGCTATTGTGCTGTTTTTGTTTTGTTAGGTAATGTATGTCACATTATATGTATTCGCTTGCTGATCGCATTTTGGCTCTTTATCGACGTCAGCATGTTACTACTGTTTAGTACTTAACGTTAATCAACCATATTTGCGACACCTGTGGAAGTCTTGACAGATAATCAACAACAAAACTGCTTTTCTTTCTTACTAGTGGTACAATGGAAGTCAGTCGTTTTCAGCAGTGCTTAGAGTTTGCTCCAAGGGTTTATGAGAAACAAGGTCTTTGTCCTGTAAAGGCCGTTTCCTCAAGATTACATAATACCATGCAAATTTAAAACATTCAAAAAGACATAATATTGCCAAAATTCATCACAAAAACGAGTACACCCTATCTAGTGTAAGTGACAACGCAAGTGCTGCTACTTGAGGAAGCCATAAGGCTTCTTGCAGGCTTCCTTAAAGGACAAGTTCACCTTCATTAACATAAGGATTGAGAGAATGTAGCAATATTAGTAGAACACATCATTGAAAGTTTGAGGAAAATCGGACAATCCGTTCAAAAGTTATGAATTTTTAAAGTTTTTGTGCAGTCACCGCTGGATGAGAAGACTACTGCAGTGTATGATGTCACATGCGTACAACAATATAAGGAAAATATAAAGAGAATTTCACAAATTTCATCATTTGAAAAAAGTACACATTCCCTTGACTCGTTACTGACATATGTTACGGGTAATATTATTCCCATTGCCTTTAGAAAAGAGGCAAGTCAAGTGCTCTTTTATTATGCGAAAAAAAGGGAAAATTTCTTGAATTTCCTTTACATTTTCTCTATACTGTTGTACTCGTATGACATCACGAGCCTTAGTAGTCTCCTAATCCAGCGGTTCCAAAACAAAAATGTTAAAAATTCATAACTTTTGCATCGATTGTCCAATTTTCCTCAAACTTTCACTAATGTATTCTACTAATATTGCTGCTTTCTCTCAATCCTTATGTTTATGAAGGTGAACTTGTCCTTTAAGAAATCATGCATTTGAGTGCTCAAAATGGTGTTTATTTTTCCGAAATTTATTCATTAGTTTGTTTGCCTGTTTGTCTGTTGTTTTTGGGTACTGCTATCAAAGTGACTCGACATTCTCCTCGAGGTTCAGTTTTTGCTTGAGGCAGGTAATGTCACGCTTTTTGCTTGAAGTCTCTTGGGAAAGAGAGTGTTTTTCTTGATGAGATGCGAGACAACTTTAAACTGTATATCCAGTTTCCCCAGACCGACTTGACCAAAGGCTAGAACATGAGCACCCTGTCAAGGACTGTTCACACATGGCCCACATTGACGTTTGACCCGCAGGTACACCTCAAATATGTCGTTGCAGATTATGATGGCGATACGCTCCTATACACGCCTAACATGATGGACGATCTACGAGAAGACATAATGGTATGATGAGAGACTTTCAAGATACTGGAAGAAAAAGAAAATTACTGGTAGCACAAAGCATCATATAAAATAGCTCTGTCCCAGAAACTTATATTCATTTGTTTGTGGAATGCCATGTGGTTAAACCTATATGGGATCGGATTATAAATTTTATTAGTAAGAAGACAAATCAAGTTATGAACCCAACAGTTTTTGAAAAAATGTTTGGTTATGAAACTGATAAATTCGTCACATTTCTGTTTCTTTTACTGAAATATTATATCTATGTTTGTAAATTTCAAAGTAAAAATCCATCTTTTGAAGGATACAAAACATAATAATGTCGTTAGTATTAAAGATGTGGAATATGCTATTGCAAAAAAGAATAACAAATTACCTTTTCATTTTAAGAAATGGAGGTTTAAATTATAAATATTTCATTATGTAATAATACATGTAGATACTGTTTAATTTATGACTGAATTCAAAATGACTGCCAACAAGTAGCTTAAGTGGATATATTTTGTATTGCTGCTTAAAAATGTTAAAACAGTGTTTTTCTGGGGTGGGAGTGGGGGCTATGTTTTTTTTTTTTTTTGGTTGTTTTTTCTTGTTTGTTGTTATGTTTTGTTTGTTCAATCATTCCGAATTGTTTGTGAATGCTGTAATTCACTTAATTCAATAAAACACATTAAAAAAAATAATAATATAGGCTAAATCACAACTGAGAATCTATCTGACTGAGTATTTCTTTTTCGTCCATTTCGATGCTAATGGCATAGTTTGCAATTTTTGACGCTTAATGAATTTGAACTGGAGATGCTGTTCGGGCGCCTTACGAATTAGGAAGGAGCATATTATATTATAAAGTACATATTATAAAGGGCAATTATTCCGTCAGGCCTCAGAAGCAACAATCTTGATTCAAAAAGCCATTTGCATTCTCTTCTAACGAGTTTCTGACGGTATAAGAATAAATTGTCTGTAATCACTACTTATGGGAGTGATTAATGAAATGATAGACAAATTGGAAGTCATTTCTCGCGGCAATTATATTTTTCCTATGATTCGACTGAATTGTTAGCACATCCTTACAGATACACACACTTTATGATATCACATTGGTTTGTACACATCCTGACCTTGTGATGACTGCAGTACTGGATGACTGTATGGTAGAATGACATTACACTTTTTGTCTTGCGTTTATCATGTTCAGCGCTCTAAGACAAACTTCCATGCCATTCCGTAATTTCCACTAATAATGCGTTCAGTATTCGATGGACGTGGAATAATCTGGAACTTTCGCTGTAATAAGAAGAATACAGAACACAGGGCAAACAACCATGCTGATCGACTCAGGGACAAAGGAAACGTTCAACTCTCAACAACGCTTTTATTCGTAGGCTGCTTTGTTTTCAGTTTCACATCGTTTTATTCTCCACTTGGACAAATTCAATCATTACAACAACAATGTTCACATGAAGATGTGAATAAGAGTGCCTGAAGAGTACTTTAAAGAAACAGACGTAATTGCGTGTATATACGAACATACATTTCGCCGTATCCTGATGTACAGGTGGAGGAGACAATTATGGATATTTATGATAAGCAGTTTGCTGGACTGGGGTAACGGCCTCTGTTCGACATGGTATTTTGTGATTCCCTCTTTGCATTAAACCTGTCAAGAAAACAAAGAATCAACAGACTGTGTAAATTGAATAGTTAATAGAATATTTACATATCTACACATAATATATGATATCAATCAAAATTATCTTTTTACTTTGTTATTCTTACTCTTCCTCTACCATCCCCTCATTTTTCCCTCTCATTTTTTCGAGAAGCAGTTTGAATTGTTGAGATGAAAGCAAAGCATATCCCGAAGCCTCACACAATGTTGTTTAGTCTTCGTTCTGTGATTCATGGTCCGTAATGTCCGCTCGTTACTCCCAGTTTAAATGACCTTTTCGTGAACTCCACTTGACGCTGAGCCAAATATTTGATGTTTCAATGATTTCTACCTTCCAGACAATTCGTCCAATTACATGTCTCGAGGAACCATGGACCGATGCATGACTTCTTGTCTCCGATGCCTGAGTGTCTTCAATTTAACGGAATATGGGATTGGGCAGACATTAACAATCCTTATTTTTCTTGGCGTGCTGTCGATCTGGATGGCGAACATTTGGATTTTATCATTACTAATAAAATCATGTCAGCAGGCCAAGAACATGTTCGCATTTTGTCAGCCCATATTATAGGGAACTAGAGTAATTTCCCACTGTCCGTGAACTCCGGTTAGACATTTCACCCAGTCCAAATACAGAGAGCCACAGAGGAAAGAAAATATTTTTTTGGTATATTCCCTACAGAAATTGTCTCTAGACCTATATTTAAAGTGACCTGTAACTCAAATAAGTTGATCTTAACTTAACATGTCTTGTCATAAATTGCATGTCATGTTTCCCTCTTAAAGAAGAAATAATGCCACCCTAACAAAATTTGTAAAAATTTGAAAATGGCAGAAATATTAGAAGAACACATCAGTAAAGATTGTGGAAAATCAAACTACCGTTGAAAGCTGTAAAAGTTCCGAAAAGTTCCGAAAGTTTGGATGAATTCATATATGCCATCATCCCTGGATAAAAGATGACTAAAACAGTTGATGATGTCACAGTAGGGGAACAATACAAAATCTACCAAAAAAAAAAAAAAGAATACAAAAAGAAAATTCTTGTCAGGTTATGTTATGTTGTGTTATGTTATGTTATGTTATGTTATGTTATGTTATGTTATGTTACGTTATATAATATTATGTTAAGATAATTATTATTTTCCCTGCCTTCTATGAAGGAAAGAAATCACGGGCGCTTCCTTTAAGCTAGAAAAAGTGGCAAGAATAGATCCTCCGATTTTTCTGACTGTTCATTGGTGTGTCTTTACTATAGTGTTTGTCCATTCATTGAACCCACATATTCCGATATATAATTGGGGTAAACGCCCCTGTGAGACAATCATTAATATCTTTTTATTTTTTGTTCTCTGGGGAAACTTGAGTAGACGTGAGAAAATGTCAAGATCCATCTATATAAAGTTTCTTCAGACTAGACTGACTACTAAAATAGAATGTACAATTCATGTGTCTGTTAAACATCATGGTCAATGAAACACTGAAGTATACAATAAACATTTTAAAACTGCAAGGACCCGAGACATTGATCCTAGTGATATTTGATGCTTCATATTCAGCTCACAGATGCTCAATTACATAGATGTTTCTAGGAAGGTTCCATGAAAATGAATATGACGCGGTGTACGCTCTTGGCAAGGAATCAAAACGATTTGACAATATAATGTACTCTGCATCAGTCACATCGGTCAGCGTTATGGAGCGTGATGGAAAATAACTGACTTCACGTACGATGGTCGATGGGGGTACTTTTGGTTGATGTTCGTTACTCCAAAGGTTCGATATTCCAATGATTTACAATTCTGAATGTTTGCTATTTCCAACGCAAAAAAGTAAAAACTATATCCGAAAATAATATAAGGTCCATTTATCCAAATAGGTGTTGCATTATATGAAATCTGAAGGTAAGATATTGCGAAGGTTAATTTCTTCGAAATTTGGATAGGGTTCGGTCATAGGGTTTGTTATGGTCCGTCTTGATGATGATGATGATAATAATCATAATAATAATAATGAAGAGAGAGAGGGGGTGAGGGTGATTGCTTTTTGGTAAAATCAGAATGAACAGCGGCGGCTGTCTCAAATCGGGAGCCCAAGCAAGCCACGATTTGTGGCAAAATATAAATCTGTCTGTAATGTACACAGTGATATCTCATGCTTCCCCGAGAGTATTATTATATCAAATGCGCATTATAAAATATGATTTCAAATGAATTAGATTTTGATTACAGCTCGGTATACAGAAGGTTCGTTATTCCGAAAGTTCGTTAATCCGAAAATGACATAAAATTCTTTATTCCGGTTCGTTAATCCGAAGATTCGTTAATCTGAACATAAAATAAGGTTCATAATTCCGAAAGTTTGTTAGTACGCACCGGTTTTTTTTTTGTTGTTGTTGTTTTTTTCCTCCTCCTTCTTCTTCTTCTATTGTTCATTTCCGAATGAACCTTCTATATAACGAACCCCTTATCATTTTCGGACCAACCAACCTTCGGAATAACGCAAATAACCAGAAATTTTCACTGAAAGTAGTTTATTTCATGTTCACATCTACGAACCTTAAATCATTTTCGGATCAACAAACTCAAATTTACTTTTGGGTTGGTTTTTTTTTTCTAACCCTTATTTTCGTTTTTCGGATTATAACGAACCCGTTATCTGTTTCAGATTTACCATTTTTCTTATATTTTGGACTATGATAATTATAGTGTTTATTGAATACTAACTTGGAGTAACGGGATATGCTTATAACATTTTAAACAGTTTGTTTTGCAGATTTAGGGTGACTAGACAGTATACAGCACTGCTACATACATGTTTATGTATTTTCATTTGTATATGCTCATGTATTGTTATATTGTTTGTTTACTATTCAATAAAAACATATAAAAAAAACTTGGAGTAACGGATTGTGGTAACAGCGAACCTCGGATAAAACAAACCTTCGGAATGACGAACTGTCGCGACGCGTCGGAAAGATGAACCTTCGGAATATTCAACGAGTTGTAACCGCACTGTAGTATAATGGATAAGACTCTTGATTTTCGCTTAAGGGTGTCCCAAATTTCAATCCTGCCAGGTGTTTGGATATTTTTTTTTATTTTTTTATTTTATTTTTTTTACACACGATGTCCCTCTTGACCCAGGTATAAAAATCTTCACATTGCAGTGCTTAAAAAAACAACAACAAAACAAAACAAAAAACAGCGGCCGGGCCTTCTCCAGGAGCTTTGAATGAGAGGCGACCGTGGATTCTTGTTGCACTACAACTAATGATAATAATGGTGATGATAATAATGAGTGTCCAAGTCGAGCTATAAACAGAATAATGATAATCATAATGATAGCCATCGTTATCATCACAATCGCTGCTGTTATCATCATTATTAACAAAAACAAAAAGAAAAGCAATGTACTATTACTTGTCCACAAGGTCTTACAAAAGAAAAGAAAAACATTTCAAATCTACCTTTGGTACCTTGAGGTGCGTTGACCGACCTGCAAACAACGATAATCAATCTTTCAAGTGTTGATGTTTAGGAAATAGAATACATATAAACAGCGGTTATACGAATAGGCCTAATAGTAGCAGCCGCATTTACAGCTAAAGATATCAAGCCTTCATGTCTCTGTTCCACCGTCTCTCTTCCCGCTTTTTGATCACTATCAACCAGCACATCCCCCTTCCCGCCAAAACTTTTCGCGTGACTCTCATAACACACGACATTAACCCTATCCAGAGAGGTGGGGCCACCTCCCTGCTCTGTCATTCCTATCGGCAAAGTGGACTATACACAATATCAACATCATCCTTTAACAGGGTGGTCATGAAAGGATGAAAGTATAACTCTTGTGGACCAATGAGAGCGCCCAAGTCGAGCTATCGTCCATCCATATCCTGGGGTGCAGGTCGACCTGAAGGGGTCACGGATACGACTTGGAGCCCAGGCGGCCAATGATCCTGTGGGGGAGGGAGAGGTGTCTTGCACGCCCCTCGAGAACGGGGAATTTAGGTCGTGGCATTCGTAGCTGTCATGGCAAGTTAGCAGCGAACACATAGCTATGCCTTTAGGAGAAAACTTACAAACGATGAGATAAATAAGTTGAATGAGATAGAAACGAAAAAAAAGAAGAAACCTTTTGAAAGAGAATTTACGCTGACTGAATGGTCAAAAGTGTTTGTTTGTTCTGACCCTTAATTGTATTTGACCCTTGTGATAACACCCCTTGTGATAACACAAAATTGAAAGGGAATCCTTTAAATTTGTTATATTACTGTAGATATTGTATTTCAGAAGGACATAATAATCTTTTGCAGCAATTATTATGTCTGCAAAGTTTCTGTTTTTTACGAAATTTTATGTCATCATCAAAAGCCAGTGTTCGTGTGCGGGTACAGAAATTAAACCAAAAAAAAAAAAAAATCGATAAAAGGAGGAATTGATAAAAGTCGTTTATATAATCCCATTTCGTAATCGAGATTTTACCATATTTCCATGTCGATGACTGCTCGATGATCCGCACCATCTCTTGAGGCTACTATTAAGGAGTAGCCTCGCTCCTGTGGAGTGGTTCAAGCTTGCTCCACACGAGGCTTCATGGCTCCATACGAGGTTTCATGGCACCTCAGGGCTGGAATGTCTGTACACTTTTTTAAGGACTTCTTTTTTTATTCGAATATCGTTCCATATCACAATTGTTTCACAGTGAAATGAATACAAGCAATGATTTCGTGTAGATCCATAGAAACAAACAAACAAACCAACAAACATGTACAATACAATAATGTACAATACAGGTATGTATTGAACAGTGTTACAATACTTGATTATTACTCTTACAGTACTGAATTAACCTCGACCAACTTAATCCAGCTCAAAAACTTCTACTTAATCGCTCAAAATAGACTATGAAAGGTACGCACAAGTACACACACAGACACACACACAGACACACGCACACGTTATAGTATGCACATAACACTTCTGCGCACGTCATTGCGCACGCACACCCTCAACATATCTTTTTCATCGATTTCGTTTCTTTTCTTCTCTTGTTTAATTCACGCAAATACACAAACGTTCATCCCGGCATATGGAAAGATATAGGCAGCCGCTATCTCGAATGAAGCTACGTTATTAGTTTAAGATGTTCTGAGGGCCCTAACAGCCATCTACGGAACACTGATGTTCAATCATTGATTAATGTATTAATCTATCCAAATATAACGAGATTTTCTGTCCGATCAGAGCCCTTTTCTTAGGATGTTGCGCACTCATATGCAGCTTGAGAGGTTCAACGCCCTCGATTCGCGCTCTAATTGCTACCACTTTCTCCACGCCAAAAACAATCAACATTTTTAGACACAATCTCAGCTGCTTATGGACAATATAGAGTTTGACAGCCGTGATAATGGGGTAAACGATAGTTCACGCCTTTTGTTTTAAACACCAAACAAGTCGACATTCATTACGAAACTTGAGAAGAGTTGATATTTGGCCCAAAGCCAGGAGTGACACAATTTTTATACGATGATTTGCCGGAAAGATTTGTTTTCTTAGGCTGTGCAGAGAAAAACAAAAGTATTTCCTTTCTCAATGATTGAGTGATGTGCTGGGGGAGGGGGGGGGGGGTAGGAGACAGCTTAACGTGGTCATTCTAGTTTGTTTCCTATATTTTTAGACCCCACATCTCAAAATATTTGAACCAGTTAAATTTAGTGAGATTATTCAGCTTTACATTGACATACCAGAATGATATTTCTGAAGTTTTTGTGAACTGAATTTCTTTGCATATTTTCCTCAATCAATCAATCAATCAATCAATCAATCAATCAATCAATCAATATCAATCAATTTATTTTTCATCCATCAATAAATCTATTTTTTCCATTGCTTCTCTATGCTGATATTTGTATATTTTTGTTTATGTGAAATTTTATCTATTGATTTATCTAGATGGTGGATAAAATTGTTAAAGCATTTCGGTCTACCCAAATACCCTTTGCACAGACCTTGATCCATCAATATCCCAAAGTAATTTGATTCATATTGACAGATTTCGCAAATTTTCCCTCTTGTCTCAATAGCTCATACCAGTATAGCCAAAAGGTAAAACATCTTAACCTTAATTGGATTTGGTGTTTGCTGAAAGTAGCCTTGAACGGGACAAGAATGTGGATCATTGATACCGAAAAATCCTGGTCGTGTAACATGTCAAGGCTGTATGGAATATACGAATGACATATCTCGGTCCGCTTTCTCGCGCCTTGCCTCGTGAGGCATCAGTTCATATGTCAATGATGTGACACGCAAATTTTCACGAAAATTTCACTGATTGTCACGAATTTAAGAAAAAAAAAAAAGGTTAAATAATCCGATTCGTGTAATATTTAATGAGTACATTGTTAGGATGAATAAATGTTTATAAATCAATAATAATACTGTTTTTCTTTCTTCCCATTGCTCTAAAATAAGTCATTGAAATTGTAATGAGTTTGAAAAATTGGAAAGTTCTGGGTTTGCTGAAGCACAAGCTGATATGATCAAGGTAATGCATATTCTGTTACATCCACTAAGCAAAAAAATCAATATGTTTAAATACGAAATAATGATACCAAAATCAATATGGTTTTAGAAGTCCGAGCATTACACATTTCATGCTTTATTGGAATTCATACAATTAAATTCGTTGGGTTTTTGCTCTTGTTTTTGGTAGAAAAGAAACTGGGTGGTTTATTTATAATCTTAAGTGGCTTTTGATACTGTAGACCATGACATGTTAATACGGAAATTATCAAATCTTGGAATTCGTAGTGTTTTACATCAATGGTTGACCATCTCATCAGTGAAATGTAAATGACTTGCAATATTTCACACAAGCTTGAATTCATTCAGCTTTCTGATGACACAAGTGTGTTTTTGTCTAACTGTATATTCTGACATCCTTCAACATACAGTCTAATCACGAAATAAGTAAATCTAATGGTTGCAAGCAAATAAATGTCAGGGTGTTGAATCTTTATACTAAACCAATTGTACGAAGTATTCATATAAGCTCATGAATAAAGATGATATTGGAGTTCATAATACTGAAATATCAAAAAGTATTGATATACACTCGGCAAAAAAGAAAAGAAAGTTAACACTTTTTTCAAGCTTATATTTCTCATATGATGTTTGTCTAAAAGGTAATGTATCAACCACATGAAAGGTAATTTAATTGGCTATCAACTTGGTAAGTCAATAAAAAGGGAAACTTTACGCATGAAAGGACATTATCGTTTCTCTCTTCAAAGGCACAGATGTAAAAAAAAAATGCAAAAATGAAGAAGTTGTCATTCATGCCTCCTCTTCATAAGTATTCTTCCATATAATGATAAGAACAAAAGACAAATTTAGAACAATAAAAAACATGAATTAAGTTTCAAAAATAAACCTATGATCTCTATAATATCTTTGAAGCCCAAAAGATCAACAAAGGGTTCGGTAAGATAATGGAGGAAAGTGAAGAATCTTCTCTCAAATCCAAATTCAAATTAAATGAGAGAAGAAGCAATGAAAAAAAAAATGGTAGGAATTTGAAATGGTTTCTCAATTAGGAAAATTGCAAACAATATTTGGTTCCTGAATTTGTCTCATGAATTCTCATGCGTTCTCTTCATAAGTGTTCTTCCATATAATGATAAGAACAAAAGACAAATTTAAGACAATAAAACACATGAATTAATTTTCAAAAATAAACCTATGATCTCTCAAATATCTTTGAAGCCCAAAAGATCAATAACGAGTTCGCTAAGATAATGGAGGAAAGTGAAGAACCTTCTCTCAAATCCAAAATCAAATTAAATGAGAGAAAAAGCAACGTAAAAAAGATGGTAGGAATTTGAATTGGTTTCTCTATTAGGAAGATTGTAAATAATATTTGGTTCCTGAAATTGTCTCATGAACTCTTAAATTACTAAATTAAAGAATGAAATAAGATATTTTGTTCATGTAATCATCTGTGTGCCTTTACTCCCTATGTCATTTGAAGTTTGAGTTGACAGAAAATTCTTATTTTCCCCTTTAGTTTCCCACTTTGACTTTCTTTGAGGTTATAAAGAGATAAAGAAAACGAAAACTAATTTTGCTATTTCATTCATGTCTCTCATTGTGTTAAACTTTTTTTTTGCATTGTTTTCTTGAAATGACAAACAACATGTCAATTTTTGCAATTTTTACTTTTGTGCCTTGGAGGATAAAAACGAATGTGTTCATTCATGTGTAAAGTTTCCCTTAATATTGACCTATAGTTTGACAGCCAATTAGATTAAATTTAATATGGTATATGATACTTTGATTTTCATCAAAATCTTCTATGAAAAATATGAACTTGAAAAAGTGTTTACTTTCTTTATTTGCTGAGTGTACTTAGCAGACTATACGGTCATACTCAAATCTTTACTGTTCGGTATAACGCTCTTATCTTACCACGTCAAAATGATTGCATTTTGGCATTTGAGAAATCTAATGAGCAAAGAGACTGTTCAAACAGGTATGTTCGTTAGGTTCTTTCATTGAAAATGAAACAAAGTTCGTTAATCCGAACATTATTTGTTGCATTATTTCAAAGGTTCGTTAATCCAACGACATCTTAATCAGAAGATTCGTTAATCCGAAAGAATTAAAGGAATGTCCATTATATATAGGATTTTTTGAATGTCTCAACACTTTCAAAGATGCAAAAGTTGCATCAACCAGATTCAGATTGATAGGATAAGTCCATCAATTCATTTCCAATTTCCCATCATTACTTTATGAGGAAATATTCATAAATTGGAATTTCAGTTTTTGGCAGCAATTTTGGCGGTCATCTTCAATAACTCAGATTCTTAAAAAAAAGCACGAGTCGCATCAACCAGATTCTTCTACAGCTCCCTCGAAAGAGGATAGGCCCTAAAACCATCAATGTTCTCAATTATTTTACCATTTTGAAGGAAATACATTTGAATGTCCATTTTTGATGGTCATTTTGGCAGTGATCTTGAGTATCTCAAAAGCCTCAAATCAATATGGATTCAACAGTTGCATCATGCAGATTCGGATTCAGCATCTCCGAAATGAGGCGGAACCACCAATTGTTTTCAAGTTTTCACCATTTAGGAGGAAATACATAGACATTTCAGTTTTTGGCGGCCATTTTGGTGGCCTTTTTGCATACTAGAATCTCAAAATCCTCAAGCATGCAGGAGTTGCATCAGATTCAGTATCCTCGAAATAGGGTAAAACCACAATCAAATTTCTTTTTAGGCATCCACAAAATGAAGAACATTTTGCAGAAAAGTAGAGGACTGGTCCTTATTACTTATATTGAAAAATATATTCGAAAGAATGGAATAGGCCTATATGCATTACTCACTGGAATTACCTGAGTCATCTAACTTTAATACATCAAATGCAGGAGATAATAACATTAGAGCCTTGTGGTATAACAATGTTCGGCAACTCTACTGCTTTAGAATGTTTACGATTCCCGATGAAACATGTTATAATCACTATATTCTGCTTTCGCTCAGATGCCTGAATAAGGACATCATGAATCTTTCATGCTTGTTAGATACATCAATAGTCTAATAATTTTCGATCAAGTTAGCACACAATGAATGTGCTCTGTGGTTATTCTCTGAAACCAGACAAGATTTATAGCGAATTCTTCAAGATTTCCATCAGATTCATGATTATCATGAGGTACTGCACCAGCTGTATTATTGGGACCAGGATGTAGACATCACGTAAGACCGGCGAGAAATTCCATGAGAATACTAAAGGAATTCTCATGGGTGTTTCAAATCTTATCGATCCTGTCACGTCCTCTTCTTGGAAATCAAATGTTGTTTGTTACTCTGCTTTCTATTTTTATAGAAATTTTCAAAAAGGATGTTTGTTTCGCGATGATAGTTATGGAAGCGTTTTTGCGACCACAGCAGGTTTCTTACCCTGCGTTCTTATTACACTCATTATTATGTTCATTATTATGTTCTTTTTCGAAGAAACTTTTTTTTTCCCCCGGAATATTCTCATCCAAGAAGAGTTTGAATACAAAAGCAGATATATCCATTTGTATATCATTTTGAGATATTAGGAAAAAATGAAAATAATCAAAACATATAATATGTCATATAATTTTGATGTTATCTCCAATTTTTTTTTTTTTTTTTATTAAGTAGAGAGTGCAGTGGCTGATCCAGAGGGGGTGCACCGGGTGCGCGGCTCCCCTTTATTTATTTATTTATTTATTTATTTATTTATTTATTTATTTATTTATTTATTCATTCATTTATTAAAACAAAAGAAATAACCCGCCTCCCTTTTACGGAATTCTTGGATCCACCCCTGGAGTGCGGTACATCATAGAACAGACTTTATTTTCCTTGATTTGATGATGACCTCACTGTAAATAATGCAAAAATGGCGTTTATTTATTCTTAAATAGCATTCAAACTCCTTATGTCTTGATATATACCTATATAGTATAACTTAACGTGTTCACCAAACCTCCATGGGGAAGGTGATCGTCTATAGGCGCGGTCAGACTGGCAAAAGATCGAGAAGTTTAAAGGGATAGTGCAGTATTGGTGGAGATGAGAATTGGGCTTTTAACTTTTTGCAAGATACCAAGAAAACACTTTTGAAATAGCACAGAGCATACCATTTTAAGAGGAATTCAAAGTTTATTTGATGAAAATCGGGTTTGGAATTACTGAAACATCCAAAAACAAAGTAAAACAAAGCGATCGTAATAAAGTGTGGGTCCCACACTTATTAGAATCGCTCTGTTTTGGATATCTCAGCCATTTCAAAACCAATTTTCATCAAATAAATGTTGAATTCCTCATGGAATGACATGCTCTTTCATATTTCATGAGAGGTTTCTCATTATTTCATCAAAAGATGTCAGAAACCTGAAATTAGGTCTCAACCAAAACTGTACAATCCCTTTAAGATCGCGAAGTTTGGGCCATTGGTACGCGCGCAAGAAAGAGTGCGCCGTCCGATGGCTTGTGATTATGATGTAACAATGCACATCTGAACATGACAATGGCCTCGCGCTTCGGAGACAACGCCCGCAAACAGATCGAGAAGTTTCGCGAGAAGTTTCGCGGGAAGTTTGCGGTCACACTGGCAAAACTTCGAGATCTTAAAGATCGCGATCTTAAACTTCGCGATCTTAAAGATCGCGATCTTAAACTTCGCGATCTTTTGCCAGTCTGACCGCGCCTATATAAGCATATTCAAAAAAGCAGCTTGATTCTCGATTGTGAGACAGTTACAATTGTACTTCTATAACGAAAAATGAGCAGGAGAAAAAATAAAATACCAAGCTTGGATATACACGTTACCTTTTTGAAATCAATGTAAAGACACTAAATCAACCTTTAGACGAATGGCACGTCAATGTGTCAAAAGTGTCTCCTGCTCATTATGAAGAGACAAACTGAATTCACTGTTTGCACAATTTTTAAGATGAAAATTGTCGAAATGGTAACACGATCTCGACAAATCCTTCTTGTACATCTGTATTTCATTTTGTAAGTGTCTCGGCCAATGAGGTAATATTTTCCGGCACTCGTTTATTTGTTTGTTTATTGTCTTTACTTCAACATTTTTTTTTTTTTATTGCAAAGCTTTGTGAATGGCTTTTGAGGAAGTCTCCAGAGAAGGTCGGAAAATGGGCCAAACAAAGAAATGGTCGATCTCTAGGTGGCAGTTAGTTAAAGTTTTTATGCAACTCCTCAAAAAAGGTCCTAGATGCTTGGTCAACAAAATGAACAGGCCGACCTAAATGTTAAGGTTTGCGACACCGCAAACTTCGATCCAGGTACTGGCCGTAAATTGGATCTGTCAATACATAATGGTTAAAGAAGCAAAATCCTGCTATGTATTTGCAAGACACTAATGAAACCAAATCTCTTTCAAGACCCCACCCCCCCCCCCTACCCCCACAGAGCTTTGGATCAACTCCAAGGAGTGAAATATAAATGGGACTTAGGACCTACATCTCTGTAGAAATGTGCGGTCACTACAGACAATACACCTCCAAGAACAGCTTCAGAGACATGGAGACTTTAATAGAAATATATAAAATTCAAATAAACCAAAAATAATGATATGGGCTGTTCTTGATTAAGTGGTAAACGTACTTACATTGGTCGACAGAACAGGCCTACATTTGAGACTCGGTGCAAAGGTCATGTAAGGTAATTGCACTTCTTGCGTAGATGGTTTTGGTTTTTTGGATACCACGTCACTGGGAAGCCACGGTGGTTCAAGGTTATGTAAAGTACACCAGACTCCGGCAGCGGCCGCTTCAAATACCTCAGCATTCGACATGAAAAACCACGTAGCAGACACGGATAATTCGGGTCGAGAAGACGCTGAACTTTCTTGGAATCAAGCTGAGATGTCAACATTATTTGTGTACATAACTAGCATGTTTCTTCTTGTGTGCATTTTTTTCCTTTTTAATTTCCCGCTGTTTTCTGAACTTTACGGGAATATTTCTCTTTGAACTTAGCATACTAAGTACTAGTTTCCGAATCGCCTAGATTTTTCCTCCTTTTTTTTTTAATTTGAAATGACTACTTTCTATTCAAGTAAATCCATAGAAAATGCCTCCTATCAATTATTTTCTATTTGACGACGCAAATCTCACGTGATAAACAGAATTACGTGAGCTAGTTTTCTAAAGCCTGATTCAGATATAACATTGTTGTCAGCTAGATTGATATCTGGGCTTGGAGCCAAGACTACGCAAATGTTATGACGCACATTCATTCTGCTGGCAACCCAAGAAAAGTTTGTTCACCTGCCTTTTGTCAGGGAACGGGAAAGAGTTTGATGTGCCGTGTTGTCATGGCTACTAATACGATTTGTGTCAGTACATTCCTTTGCATTGTGGGAAAATGCCGGACATGTCTCTCGAACAATCCCCCAACATAACCTTATCATTGACCCCCCCCCCTCCCCCCCCCCTTTCTCGCTCTCTCTGTTAATGACCTGTACAAGTCTCACCATCACGCATCTGCCTATTTTTGTGATAGACATCGTTCTCCTTGTTCTTGACTCTGTTTTCCCCTATACCTTTCCTGTTTTCCTACGCTATGTCCTCGCTTTTTTCGAAGAGTATTGTTACCTTATTTGGGGAATTTTAAGCTAAAAATTTGGTTTTCATATTGATAATTGTCAAAGGGAACGTGAACATGCGCACCTTGTTGCAGGCATTGAAGAGTGTGTTCTCTTCCTTATTTTGCTTGATGCTGACAGCGATTTGTTGAAGAGATGATTTTAAAATCGTTATGGAAGCCCTTTCACTAAAACTACTCGTTACGAAAACATCGTCAGAATTTCAGAATACTGATAACTTGCAATCAACAATACAGACATGAATGCATCGCGTAATACGAGGTAATGCTCAAAGATGCTGGAAACTCTAAGTACATTTTCAGTTAATTTTGTCCGTCGTAATATGATAGGTGGGTATAGGAATCGTACCAATTTTGGATGACTAACACTGAATTTTCTAGATCGTTAGCGAAAGGTGACCTAGCGCTAAACATGCTTTTTGTGTTAAAAAAAAAATCACTTACCAAGAAACAATAGCTTCGTTCTTCTAAATATTCTTTTTTTTTTCTAACTCGAGTGTCACTGGTAAGCGAAATGAGAATGCCTACTGAATGAAGTCGTATTTCCCAAGTGCTCAAACGGCTAGCATGAATAATGATGTATGGTTGAGACAGGAACTAAGCATAATAGCATTCCAGCAATATGTGACGCTCCAATATACTCTCTAAAAAAAATCGAGTGAAAATGTTCACTCTTAATAGAGTGAATAACAGAAAAGAGTGAATTTAGAGTGAAACTGGAGTGAATTTTGAGTGAAAATTTTCATTTTCACTCAATTTAGAGTGACCTCAGGGATCACTCGAAGATTTGTGAGTGATCCCTGAAGTCATTCCAAAATTAGTGAAAATGAACATTTTTCACTCAAAATTTACTCCAGTTTCACTCTAAATTCACTCTTTCAAGAGTGAACATTTTCACTCGATTTTTTGAGAGTTATACAAAGGTTCAAAAGGCATAACATGAAAGTTTTATTGCGTAAACGCTTAAGGACGCGAGAAACGAAATCCATCCAAAAATGTACACCCTGATCCTTGCCGGTTATGGTATATTTTTTTTTTTTCAGAGTCCCGTGAACGATAACTTCATATCATTATATTACGGCAGTCTGAGAAAATCTGTTGCATTGCTTTCCCGTGACAGTGAAAATATTTATCGGAATGATGACACGTTACATATCCCCACACACAATGCTCCGTTTTATTTCTCCTTTCTGGAATTCAGTCGTTGTTTATGAGGTAACGACAAGTTTAATTGCTTGTTTATCCCTTTAACTTCACAAGGTTCAGAGGTCGTCGGTGGATGCTTCGCATTCGTCTTCCTACATTATATCTCTTTCTTTGTGACGTCTCAGTAATAAAGGACCAATCAGAATGCAGCTTGGATTCGGATCGATCGAAGACATGAACATTAATTTAGGAATGCACATGCTTGGACCTATACAACGGCAGGTCAGGCCATGGGAATATCAACGCACATTACTCTCCCTGCAACAACAACAACCGCTGCAGCCGCAGCCGCCTTGTCTGAGACAGAGACAAACAAACGAACAGACAGACAGAAGAAAGAATACAGGACAGATAGATAAGGACTCATAGAGACAAAATACAAAGTGAGGCACAGGAAGACAGACAGAATGAACAAAATGAGAGAGTGAGACACGCCAGTTCACTCAGATTACAAAAGATGAGCATACTAAGTTTCTATTATTCAGAAACCCCAACCTTTAACCTCTTTCAAAAGTGAACAACACATAGATAAATTAAAAAATAATGTCAATCTTCGCCGACATTGCTCCAATTATTATGTCATAGTAACTTGATGTCATACATCGTAATACGTTATTATGGTGAATTTAAATTCATCTCACTAACTCGTCAAAGCAAAATCAATATCATCATCTCGAATCTTTCCTACATTTCATCTCAACACTGTCGTGAAAAGATTTTGAGTGAGGATGTCATCGTTGATTAACTAATTTAGTCTTTCACTTGGCTTGCCCTCACCCACTAAAGTAATTAACCTTCTTGAGAACCACGAAGATATTTCTCTCGCACCTTAAATATCACTATTTGACATCATAAAAAAGACGTGTATTTGAATTGTCCTTTTATACACAAAAAGTATGTACAATAATCCCCTATGTGCTGTTTTCTAAATTGCACTTTTTAAGCTATCTTAAACAATAATTGAAGACACAAAATTTTCTTCCCATGTGGGAACAAGATATTCGTTTCGCCTCCCCCTTTTTTTTTTTGTAACTCGGGCAATGGCAGTTGAACGTCTTAGCATGAGTAAATAATATGCTAACGACATCTATAGGAACTATCCAAAATCTTAAAGACAGTCACATTGCTTTCTTGTATTATTTTATTTATTAAATTTCCCCGGTCCAATCCATATTTTACTTAAATCGCTTTTATCAGCTCAAGTTACTTCGATGAAAAAGACAATAATCCTCTTTCCTCCCTGTCAAATTTCGTTTTCTCTGCAAATAATCGAAACGATTTTTCTCTCAATTATGACGTTCATTTCTGGCAATGGATGGCCAATAAATCTGTTTGATTTTACAGTAACTTGACCCAGCCATAAATTTCGGATAAACACCGCATCACCGTGGTAGAGCCAGGGCATAAACATGGAGGTCTACCCCCTTGGCATAAATTACGCGCGTTATCTGCCCTGTTACCATAGGCTGCCCCTCCTCCAGCAGGTCACATACAACCATGATGTTACTTGTATTGTGTTACCCAGTTAGGGTGAGCTGCTTGATCGAGCAGTCGTTTCACGACCGAACTCTCCCTAAAGCGTATATGATTTATCGCCAACCGGCCGGCACGACAGGCAATTCAACAAGTAGTAGATTGACACTCCTCCGCGTTTTGCATGACGTAGGATATTGAACTCTACAGACTTTAGATGCTCCTTTGTTATGACATCAATTATCAGTAAGATGTCATAATATGCCAAACAAGTATTATATAGTATTATAGTATTATATAGCCTACAAGAAAACTCACGTGATATTCCAAACGAACTTATGATTTCTTTCCACAGTAGTATACTCAGAGTGTGTAGGCCTATATACTCTGAGAATTTTGCTTATAAACTTCTAAAAGTACACGTGGATTTTTCCTTTAATGCATTTGTCCTGATGCAAACACAGTCAGGCGATTCACGGAAGATAAAGATTAATGAAGGTATACACAGGTGATGTATTTGGCGTAAACTGAATCGTCCGATAATGTACTTTTGTACTTTGGTCATCTGCAACGATTGGATCACGGAGCTATATTATACAGATATTGACTTACCAGAGGTGGAATATAACATTTGAGATCCTCGCGGGAAGTTATATTTTTGTCGAGGATTATTATATTTTTCCGAAGCGCGTAGCGCTGAGGAAAAATATAGTATTCCGAGACAAAAATATAACTTCCCATGGGAAATTAAATGTTATATTCCTACCGAAGGAAAAAGTCAATATCTGTTATATTATATGACCTACAGTACAAGAAATAAACTGCTGTATAGGCCCTAAAGCAAAACGACTAGGTCTAGTTAGAAACACTAGGCCTAGGTTCTACTCCTTTTCGCAGTCATATTCATGAACGCGCGTACCGCATGACAACAGTGCGCTAGTAGTGCCAGTGGTATTCAATCGAGCCACAAGTACAAATGGTAACCTTTTGATACGTAGATCTAACTCCGATGGCTTTCACGTAGGCCTACCGGGAATTCGTTCTTCCGTGGAGTACGGCCGTTGCCTGTTTATCACATACTAAGTAATTTCTAGAACAGTCGTTAATCAATCGTACGTAGAGCCTAGTTTCGTAGCGGTAGAGCCAGATTATAAGATGGCTAAGTAATTTCCAGCTTGCTGATTGGTCAAAGTGTACCACGTGATCATTCGCGAAAAGTGTCTATCCCTGCACGCCCGTGGGATTTTCGCGCACCCAAACTGTCTAATCCACGGTTGAAATTTTCGCGGTGTTCAAATTTTCGCGCATTTCGCGCAACCAGAAACTAGCGCGACCCGGCCAAGCGCGAAAAATTAGTCACGCGAAAATATCCACTTTTACAGTACGTAAGTATTCAACACAAGCTGGGATGGGGTAATCTCGGGGAAAGCCTAACGTTACTCTGGGCCATTTTCCAACGGTGAGTACAATTTCAAAATCTTTGATATTCGATTTATTTCATTATTTCTTTCTCATACAAGGTATATTCACCTCGCGTTTGAAATTACTTAGCCATCTTATAAAAGGAATAACGCATTTTCCCGTCGTTGTTCAGCGATATATGCAGTGCACTCGAGGTTTCTTCTTCGCATGCACACTCCACACTCGCCTTCGGCTCGTGTGGAGTGCGCATGCTCAGAAGAAACCTCTCGTGCACTGCATACTCGCTGAACAACTCCGCGGCATGCGTTATTCCTATATTTTGTAATGAGAGATGTAAAAATTGTAGAAGACTAGACCAAATGCCGCTTTTGGTCTGGGTAAAGCAAGCTTGTTGACATAACATTTGTTTGTGGTGATGTATGAGAATGTGAACTTTCTGATATAATGTAGGGCCTATCTCTTCTGCCTGCGGTCACTGGTACAAGTGCTGTTTAGACTACGGACCTGGCCCTGGTCCAGGTCCTGCGCTAGTACACAAGTAACGTCAGCATAAAAACTTACTCAGTTCAGGCTCTGGTAATGTAATGGGAAATCCTTTGGCTTTCCTGTCACGACTGTCTAACATTGATTGGAGTAGGAGGCTCTATAGCTATCAGGACAACAATTCTTTCTCTCTCACACAAGCGAAGGGCAGCTGCTCATCAAAGCTGCCATGCCAGTTTGACGAAAACCAAATCAGTTGCAATTTCGTAATTCGCGCTTGCAGTGTACTAGCGTGTGTCAGTGTGATGCTCATGACATACTGAGTACCGCTAGCGCATTCTGTAAACGTAAGTGGTATGGTGCGTGTGGTCGGTCGACCGGTCACGATTACATTCGTAAGTATGTGTGTGTGTGTGCAAAGCGTCTCTGTGTATGTTGCGCGCATCATAACAATTGATTTTTGATTACGTCACCCCTCCAGATATAACGCCATTTGTTTAACGTAGTCGCTGTTATATTCCATGATTGTACGTAATTTACGTCATGTTATGAAATATAACGCTTCTCATCCTTGTGAACATGTTCACGTGACAGCATTTTGACCAATCACACATTGGTATCTATATAGGTCATATAATATATACAGTATATAGTAGCTCCATGCATGGTTGGATATAAAAAAAAAAAAAAAGAAGAAGATGAAGGACAATACCTCCGAATGATCATTGACCATCAGAAGTATTCTAGATTACTGATCGACACTCTTCCTTCTACAAACGATTACTCCCTCCTCCTTGTCCTCCTCCTCCTCCGTCTTCTTCTTTTCCTTCTTCTATTTCTTCTTACATGACATTAAAGGGATAGTATAGTATTGGTGGAGATGAGGATTGGGCTTTTAACTTTTTGTGAGATACCAAGAAACCACTTATGGAATAGTGCAGAGCATGCCATTTTAAGAGGAATTCAAAGTTTATTAGATGAAAATCGGTTTGGGAATTGCTGAGACATCCAAAAACAAAATAGAACAAAGCGATCCTAACAAAAGGTGGGTCCCACTTTTTGTTAGGAATGCTCTTTTTTTGATATCTCAGCCATTCTAAAACCGATTTTCATCAAATAAATGTTGAATCCCTCTTGGAATTACATGCTCTTTCATATATTTCATGAGAGGTTTTTCAATATCTCACAAAAAAAAAAATATTAGAAACCTGCAGTTAGGTCTCAACCAAAACTATACGCTTCCGTTAAAAATGTTTTTAGTCTTTTTATCCAAAGATGGCTATACCGAAATTCTAAAAATATAAATTATTATTTTTTGAACAGGTTGTCTGATTTTCCCAAAAATTCACCAATGTTTTTTATTAATATTTGTCGTTCTTGACCTTGATAATGCGCTGCACGAATACCGTTGACGTAAAGCAATCGGTACGAGATAGTGCACATAAGCTCTGAAATGACCTCATCAGTACGTTATATATATGCTGGTTTAAAGTCATTTAGCCTTTTACTTTCCAGAAGAGTTAAAATATGTTGTTTTTTGTGGTTTTTTTAAGGATATGTATTAGTAATGTAACGGTCTCAATCTTTTGGCGTCAAAATTCCTCTGCGTCCTGTAACTAATCCTACCAGGTCCAGTGCAGGAATGATAACCCACACAACCGCTAGATGGCGCTATGGAGGGAACGTTCCGGGGCTCGGGGTAGTTCCCTGTAATAGAGTCATACTGTGATTACTGACTGGGATCACGCCAATCAGCAAAAGTACATGATATTATAACCTGTCACATTTTTATAAATAAATTATACTCGATGAACTGATAATGACAGGAGTGCAAAGTGTGTTATAATAAAGGATGTTATGCTACTGAGTAAGAAGCGAATTTACATTCTCGAACTTGTGACAAATCAGAGTAGAAATTGGTTGAATTATTGCGTTTTCTCTCTTTAGCCATTGTGTGCTTTGATTGCCGATTGACACCGAAAACCCCATATTAATGTCCATAGCACGGAAAGGATTAATCATGTTCTACTCTCCGCCATGTATCATGACTGTGTGTCTTTGAGTGGGTAAGCACTGTTCGGACACCCGTCCCGCTTCATCATGAATATTCATCAGGCGGTAAGATAAGTGCCCAGAACGCTGGATAGGTGCCATAATCAATCTGATGAATGTACAAACGAATCGCCGGGAAATGTAAAAATCTCGAAAAATTGCATCAACGGGGAATGTAAAAACGTCTCGCCGGGAGATGGAAAAGTGTTCAGTTTTGCCGGGAAATGTAAAAGTAATGTATTTCAACAGTATGTATTCCCTACCGATGGTATACATGTAGATGATGAATATTCATGATGAAGCGGGATGGGTGCCCCAACAGCGCTTACCTTTTGAGTGTCACGTATATCTGAGTTCATTGCATCGTATCGCCGGGGCTGTGTTATTGTATGTTTAGAAAACTTTCATTTTTTTTTCTCTCTCTGTCCTTTCTCCCTTTTCACTGTGACATCAATCAAATAGAATCCAATATGATCATAAAGTGTATCTACCCCCCCCCCCCCCCAAAAAAAAAAAAGAAATCCTCCATCAGCCCGACAGCCATGGTTGCGTATCATTAAAGAATTGTCATGGATTATGCCAAAAGATTTTATAACCACGGGATGATACCTTGTATTATATCAAGGGATTACGTACCAACGCCGAGACGACGAGTGGCTACACTTCTCTGTGTGTAGTACTTCGGGTGTGGAGTCTACGGACTGATACCTTCTTGAGTGCCAAATCTGTCTTGCCATATGAACTTGGCGTCTAGAATAGAAATTGACAGCAACCATCATCTTATAATTCTTTGACAAAATGAGGCCAGCTGCGTCACCAAGTATATATTCTGGCATGTTCCAGACACTTCTGAAGAGTAATTTATACGGAACGTTTGAGGGAAAATATTACATTTTCATTCAAACAGGCATCCTGCAATCAAGGCAATGACGGGAAATGCCCAACTGATTTGTCAGAGTGCTGATCTCATAACTTGTTTTCCTTTGTTGATGCGAGGAGGTATTAATTCTTGGTTGGCGTTATTCATCAAATTACGAAATAATATATGTGGGGGCAGGGATATAGGACTCTATGCTTGAAAGCATTTTAGGAACACTACATCCATCATATTTTGTGTGAACACATGACATATACACTATTCTCGTATAAGTATATTTTACTCTCTTTTCATCAGTTGCCAGAGTTTGAGTTCTTTTTTCTTCTTAGCATCGTCTATTGTGCTGAAATTCCTCCTATAAACGCATTAAGGAAAAGGACTCTTTCTTTCTCTCTCTGTTGTCTCTCTCCATTTCTCTTCCTTTTCGTAGATTACTCCATCATTTTTCTTTCTTTTTTCTTCTTTCACTATAAGCCACTCAAATTACAAGACTCGAGCAAAGTACAATGTAAACTTGTTGTTTTTGTTTTTGTTTTCATAAAGATTTCCTTCCATTCTTGATTTCATACATAGTAACATGCGACAGTAGTAGACGGTAACAAGCGTAGATATAACATTTCAATTTATAGTGATACATGTCAATTAAACTTTGGGATATAATGATGATGTATTGTCTAACATGACAAAGTCCAAAAATTAACATGTGTACGTAAATAGACTTAAAAAAAAACAATTTAACATGAGGATAACTGTGGCGTTGTGGCTCTTGGAGTTGTATCTCGACAAAAAAAGGGGGCATGTAATATCAGCACCAACACTCTGATGTCTACGAAGAAAACACTGAACAATCATCATAACGATGATACCAATCGGGGCGGGGGGGGGGGGGGGGGGAGTTGATCGGTAACGGTGGTAACAGACAACGGAGAGATTACGAATACGGTAAACGATGATGACAACAGGTTATCGCTGTTTGTGATGACGAGCGAGAGAAAGTCAACGGGAGTCACTGTTCTCCATCATATTGCACGCAGTCAACATCCGATCCCAATTGTGTTTTAGAGGAGAAATATAAAACCTTGTTAGAGACAGCAGTGATGAGTCTATCGGATGACAAGCTTGCGTCAGTCACATAAGGATGCTCGAACGGACTCGCGCCATCAAGTTCACTTCGATTAACCTCTATAGATGGGAACCTGCGTGAGACCGCTGAAGTTCCTGTCCTTGCGCTGTCCTTGAGGGGAAACAAGAAATCCAAGAAGAAAATCCAGCTCTCCTTTGTCACACGTTTGCCCCTTGTTGCAGAATTACTTCAGCTCCCAAAATCATACGTAATCGTAAATTTTTTTAGGTGGTACAGAGTAGCTGGAGAAGAGCAAACGCGCATAGATGGAAGGCTCCGCGGCCATCGAAGTTCTTCGGGAGGAGGCTGGCGAACTGTGAGTGGACACGCCCAGAAACTGTGGCAAAGATCGCACGGACCCGGGTATGGCTGCAACGCGTTGAACTAAGCTGGGCGAGCCGGGTGGCCTCGGGGCAGGTGTGTCTCCGTCGGGGGAAGATTGTAAAGAAGACAGGGCAGCCTTTGAGAGTCTTAACGAGGACAATTTCGCCGATGAATTGTTTGTTTCTGAAGATTTGATCGTGGGAGTGGTGGATAAAGCTGATTTGGGAGGAGACGGGGGCGGAGTCACGGTCGGTGAGGGCGAGTTTGGTTTTGAAGAGATCGTTCCCGGTGCAGGAGTAAGGTTTTGGGCAGGTGGGACTTCTGGAACTCTCTCTTCTGTTCTTGTGGGTGTCGGCACGACTACGGGTTCCACTGGTGGTTGCGCTCGCGTTGGGATTGGTGTAGCCCCAGCCGTCTGCGTTATATCGAGATTAAAAGGTTAAAGATAACGGAGAATAATTTTACATACAACTGGCAATGCAGATATAGATTACAAACGACTCATTCCTAAATCGGACAACACCAATTATTGGGAGAGGAGTTTACGGCTGTGAGCCTGTGACAGCAATATGCATGTCCTACAGAATAATTACGTAGAGTTTGTTATTGGTGAAAAATCTGATAAATTCTTTCAAGAGGTAAATGACTGCCCTGAACAACTGAGCACAGCGATAATGACAACAATAATCAGCTGATGATAATGAAATCAATTCTATCATAACTTCGTTAATCATTTTGTGGGCGACAATAATATAAAATATTCTTGACAGCTGAATATGATGACCATACCCAACAACAGTAACAACATCTGCATATCACAAAATCACAGGCATTACTAATTGGTTAATACATGTGCGAACACTCAGTCTTTAAATCATCGTATTTTCCTGCCTACATACCGTTATAGTGTAGATTTCGGTCATCTCCACGACGAAACCCTCGTTGTCGATGCCGTTGGCGTGATCGGCGGCAGGTCGACTCACCATCTGATCACGATCCGTCGAGTACTTCATCCTCCTCCTCCTTCCGTAGATCCTCTGAGGCGAGGAAAAATGTTGAGAATGTGTTAGTCATATGGTTTTGAATGCTCAACGTCTCGTGTGACGAGAAAGTGAAAAGTTCCTTTCCAAAAGGTGTTCAGTCCTTTATTCATCAAATTGGACTTTTTGATAGTATAATGTATTAATTTTAGTAGGTCCATACAGTAAACTCTCTTAATTTCTAGGATTTATTTTTAAGTCCTAAGGATTTATTTCTTTAAGTCCTAGCGGACTGTAGATACGGACAAAACCTTAGGACTTAAAAGTAAGTCTTAGCTAGGATTTAAAAATTTAAGTCTATGTTCGACTTAAATTTCAAGTCTATAGGATTTATTTTTTAAGTCTTATTAGATTACATTTAAATCTTTCTTAGACTTGTTTTTAGAATAAATCCAGCTTGGATTTAAACGATAAAAGACTTATTTTAAGCCTTCCTTGGATTTATTTCAAATAAATCCATCATGGATTTAAACTCAGACTACTGAAAATGACAGCCAATTGATGCACTTTCTTCACATGTAAAGGTCTATTTATTTTAACAAAATCACACTGATGCATTTTTCACAAACATCGATAAGTTACAAAATATAGAGATGATTGTCATACACATGTAGGCTCCAGAAAAAATGAAATACGACATGATGAAAACAGAGCATATTTTGCAATAGTCTCAGATGGTCACATCTTCACATTCATGTTACTGATGCTTCTTTCACTGTGTTCTGTAAACAAGTTACTAGACGACTGGAACCTTCATTGCCAAATAGATTACTTTTTTCACTTTTTTTTTTAAATCTTGCAAGACGACTCCATACGACTTGATTCACTTTCATTTTATGTATTTCTTTCCCTGGTGAGCATCGTTAAGTCGTAAGATGGAAACTATGAACAAATGTAAGATTATATATGAATTCTAATAACTTAAATTTTAGAAATGATGCTGTGTAATAAACAATACAGCCTCCATTAAGTTGACGTTTAGATTTACACGCTTTGTACGTCCCATGCATGCAATTTAAAGAATTATTTGATTTTTTGGAATGATGCATAGTATAAATTTAATCAAGAGGGAAGTAAAGGCCAAAATTAGTGTAATGAAATTAGAAAAGAGAAGAAATTTCCCTACACAGAATGGTGTAAAGACTATGAAAATCAGCTACGAAATAAGGAAGATATGCCTCTTTTCAATTTCACACATTTCCAGAAAACAGATCTTGTCCAGTCTTTATGAACGTCCAAATGAGGGAATTGATGATGTCATTCCTTCAAAATTTTTACATTTTTCACCTGCATGTATTTGCATATTCATACGGACTAGTCAAGAAATGTTTTCTGAAAACGTGTTACATTTCCTTACTTCTTACCAGACTTCTCTAATTTTTCCACTATTCCGTAGGGAAAATTTACAATTGAATCCAAACTGTATTACATATAACAGTAGGGAGCAAGATCTATGTAAACTCTGAAGTAAATTCACCTTAAAACATTAAGAAGCTCAAATAACAGTTAACATTCTAAACTTACTTCTAAAATTCCTTGAATATCGATTGTCTGAAATGGATTTACATAAGTACATTTCCATACTGCATTTTGGTAGACAAAATGTTTGACAAAAGAATATACAAATTCCTGCTTAATCTATTGATATTTAAGAATCAATCTCAACTGATGACAGGGAACCATCTCAAGAGACTGTTCAAGTGAGATGGACCACTAGTTTCTTAATTACTTTGATGTCATATCTCGTAACAAAGCACTATGTTGAAGTGATGCAATCTGAATTTTTAACTAGAATTATCACTCATTGTGATTAATATACCCCCACCCACAATTGAGGGAATTAGCTCAACCAGGATTATTTTTTCTTACTTTTTAATAAAGAAAAAAAATACCATGGCAATGCACTGTTCCACCTCTCAAATCAATTGCTCAAAAACTGAGTGAGCAAGATAGATAAACTGACGATTTCTATGGTTTTTACTAAAAATTGTGTAACCATGGCAACACAATGTTGGACATTAAGAAAAAAATGAAGTTTGCACAACTATAGGCCCTATATCATAGCCGTCATATGTGCCAAATTTCAAGCTAAATGCTAAAAGGGTGAGGGGTTTAGTTGAATTCACATTAGTGTATCATTTTCATGCAAAATATACTGTTACCATGGCAACACATTTTCCCCACTGACAAAAGATTTTTTGCACATCTAGGTAATGTAGAGGTAACATGTGCCAAATTTGAAGCCAAAATGCTCTAAACAGAGACAGGAGAATCGAAATGTTTGTATGATTTTCATGGAAAATGCACCGTTACCATGGCAACAGATTGTTTAATGATGAAATATGAAGTTTGCATATTTCTGAACTACAATGGTTGCATGTGCCAAATTTCAAGCCAAATGCTCAAAGACTGAGGGAGTTACCTGAATCCAAAATATTTTTGTATGATTTTCATTCAAACTATGTTGTTACCATGGCAACACAATGATCAACAATGACGAAAGGTTAAGTTTGCACATGTACGTACCATAGTGGTCAGGTGTGCCAAATTTCAAGCTAAATGCTCAAAGACTGAGGTTGTTACATGAATCCACAATATCTTTGTATGCATTTTAGTGAAAAGATGCTGTTACCATGGCAACGCATTGTTCACCATTGATGAAAGATTAAGTTTGCACATCTATATGCTAAAGTTGTTGCATGTGCCAAATGTCAAGCCAATTACTCAAAGAGTGAGGGAGTTAACTGAATCCACAATATTTTTGTATGATTTTCATTCAAAATATGCCGTTACCATGGCAACACATTGATCGACACTTACGAAAGAATACGTTTACACATCTTCATACCACAGTGGTCTTTTGTGCCAAATTTCTAGCTAAATGCTCGAAGACTAAAGGAAGTTAGCTGAATCCACAATATTTTTGTATGTTTTTTGGTTTAAAAAAAGCTGTTACCATGGCAACGCATTGCTCACCACATTGTTTCCATATCTATATACCATAGTGGTCATGTGTGCCAAATTTCAAGTCAAATGCTCTAAATTTGTTTAAGGTGCCCATCTGCACTGAATCTATCCTTCCTCGTGGGTTCAAGCACATACTTTGGCTGGAAAACCAAAGTTTATTTCTTTATAAATAGAGAGTTTCATATTAAAGTGTTTAGCCACAATGTCATAATGAAAATAGCAACAAATCAGCGCTCAATAAATGTGATGGACAATGGCTCAACAACACTGTGGGAGTGATGAAAATTAGGTAATCGTTGAATAATTACAAAATTGTTCAGGGGAACTTAAACTTTCTTCTTTCAATTTAAATCAATGCGGATCTGGCATTACTTTTTTTTTTTTCATCATCAACCAGACATAATATACAGAAAACAAGCCAAAGATGAACAATAAATAAATTGAAACTGGACATGTATAAAAACTTGAAATACTGTTTAAATGTTCACGTAGCAATGCAAATGCAAAAGTGAGGCACACACATACATGATAGCACCTCTAAAGGAAACATTGCGGCATTAACTTTCCTTATTGTGTTATTTTCATTTAAAAATGCACACAAAAAAATTACAAGGAAACTTTACTACAACCAGGGCATGACAGACATGCTTCTTGTGTGCATGGATTTGTAGCTCAATATAAATGGAAAAGTGAGGCACACATAACATAACTCAATATCCATGAGTCAAACATTATGCATGATAGTATCTTCAAAGGAAACATTGCAGCATTTTACCTGTGTTACTTTGATTTAAGAATTCACCGAAAATTAAGAAAACTTTGCTGCACATCAGGGCAAGTCAGATATGCTTCTTGTGTGCATGGGTTTGTGGCACAATGTCGGAAAATCTTACTAGCATCATACACTGACGTGTTCTTGAAGTTCGTGGCTAATGCCCAGAACGAAGCCCTCACTCGGGATTGTAGCAGTACATGAATATGCCGCCACAAAATCAAAGAATGCTTCAAGCACCCAAGCATATTTGACGATGAAGACACAGTGGGCTTTAAAGAGTCTGTCAAATTCTTGCTTCCGGTCATCTCCAGCCTGGACTTAGTATGGTCTTGTCCAGGATGAGAAAATACTGGATGTACGTCTAGTCACTCCCTTATCTGACTAAGCAGGGCTGGCTGAAGGTGGCATCTTTAGCATCACTGAACTTTGCGCTTCTCGCTCGTGATGTATACGTTTCGCGCGGATCAACTTGGCGTTTCCCGTTTGTTAGGGCTTTCAGGTGGGAGAATCTCCAGATCAGAAGATGCTTGGGGCTGGGGTTGGAGTCTCTGCATCAGCAATGCCATGAACATTGGTTCCTACCTGAAAAGAGATTAAACATGTATAGCAGTACTGATATTTCGAACTAAATTTCACTTGAATCGTTTGAGCAAATGACAAAGGCTGCATTATTATTATCAAATAAACTTTGCATCACATAGAGGGAAGTTAAGTTCTCAGTGAGAGGGCACTCTGGAGGGAAAAAAATATTAAAATATAATTTTACATATTGATCTTAAATACAATGTACTAATAACATATTCATCACATAACTTTTAGTTTGTGATGTACAAGTAAATATTTCTGATATATTTCGGAACATATTATTTTAAAACATTTTGTCTCACTGATCTGGTAAACCTCAAAGCCTTGAAAAAAATTCCCAGAAATCAGATTACTTTTTGCCATCATCGGGGTGGGGCCTACTTGATATTTACATGTTCCAGACTCATAAGATATTTGATGTACATATTATTACAAATCAATAGAAGTCAGCATGCATTTTCAATCCGTAATTTAATGAATTTAAAAGAAAACTGTCAAAACACGGTAGATACCCCTTCACAATACTCATTGCTGAATGTTCTAAAGTTTGTTTGAGAAGAATCGCTTCAAAAACACTGATATATCAGAGAAGAAAACTTTGCATTTCTCACGACAGCATGAGAAATTCAGATTTTTAAATTCCACCTGTTACTGAGTACATGCAGATTCTACACGAGTCTTGCTTTGTAAGATACGAAGCTCAAATATTCTTCTCTAAACATGAGCTGGTACTTAAAAGCCCAATGAAACATGCATATTGATAATTCTCAAAATTGGAAGCTCAGTGATTTGATCATGAACTGATTTCAAGTCTATAAACATTAAGCATATACTGTACTTACAGGCACATAGTCATTCTGCACCAGGTACTGCTGGGCATCCCTCGGGAGCATGAGAGGTCCTCTCCCTTTCTTCTACATGGGGATGTTGGGTCTGTGAAGCATCGCTGCAAGTAGTGACATTCCACAAAATTCCTATAGAATGGAACACAATACATTTTTTTTTTCAACTTTAAGTATTTCACCCATTCTCTTTAACATATTAGATATGACGTATTGTATCAGCTCTGACAATCCCTAACATTCAGTTTTCGACTTATTATCAATATCAGTCTACGAAGAGCAAACTTGTGCACATTCACTTTCCTGAAATGTGTAATAGCAATGAAGCATAAACAAATGAGTAAGTTTTACTCTTACACTTTGGACAGAAATTGTTCCAGTAATTATAATCAATGCCACAAGATCTATGAGGATTGGCGGAAGGACTTACTGTCTCCATCCATGTCTTCACATCTTCTTACGATGTCTTGCAACTAAGGGTGGTTTCGCTTGGCAAGTGCAAGATTCTATTGACATAAAATAGCCCCCATCTGTTCACCATCTCCTGCACTTTTCTCGGTCCAACTGGGCAAAGTCCGCATTGATCTGAAAATAAACACAAAAACTGTGAAATATCAGTGATAAGGAAGTGGAAAATGAAAAACAGAAACGCTTGACCAAAAAAAAAAGGAAGAAAACAAATATGCTTCGGGGTATAAACGGTCGTCATAGCCACACTTCTAGATTTTTATGTAATTAATTATTTCTTATTGGTCTCGAGGGTTGTATTTCATGCTGGAGGAAAAAATGAGACCGATATCTCTGATTTTTGTTTCAGATGTTATCGTTAAAATCAATTTTTAGAAATACTAGGGATGTCTTGCATATCTAAACACCAAGAAGGGATAGTCCTGACAGAGTACTCCTTGGAGTACAAATTATACAAATAACAGGTAATTTGCATTCCCTTTATCTTAAAAAATATTAAAAGTAAAAAATAAAAAAGGCCTCATATATTGTAAAACTTCACTACATTCTCTCACTGGTGTATGTGATGCTTAATGCATACATCTCAGCCAGAAGTGTAGATCTGTAGAATTTTTAAGTCTAGATCCTTCTACTCAAACACAGATCACCACATTGATTATGCTACAAAGAGAAAGACTGGAGTAGATTACCTTTATCCAGGTGCGAAATCTTGTTCCATTGCACGAGTTAATTCCATACATTATTTGTTTCATACAACGCCTTCAACAATAACACTAACAGACTTACTAGTTCAAGAAAGAGTCTTGAATTCAGTGCAGAAATGGCAACCATAAGGCCTAGGTGTCCAGGCCTACTACTGAGTGGTAGTAATAATAGTAGAAGCATTTTCATGGAATGCAAATCAGTAGCACATTCACATTACATACACATGTACGCAGCCGAGTGCAAGTAGCATTGAAGTTGATTATTCCAGTAAAATGAGTGACATGATGCACGCTTGATAGTAAGAGTGTTGAGTGCACACGCCAAAGGTAATTGTTCATTGTGACATCAGACTCAGTAGACCTAGTCATGCAGTGGAACAGAAACTGTTTATTAATTGTAGACCCCCTATTTTAATATGGGAGTCAATAGAAATTGGTGATGTCAGCCAATATGGCCCATACGATAGAAGTTTTTAAAGTTCAGAGCTTGACGCCACTGCACTGGCATTGCAACATTGGCGCCCTAAACCCTGGGGCGCTCATCACACAGGGGGCTTCGTGTTTGGGCTGGTCGCAGTTCTATTGTAGCGCCCATATAGGGTCTACGTACTATTGGTGGCCTAAACACAACGTTAAAAATAAAACCCATCTAACAGCATATGCCCTACATTTTATCACAGCATAGGGCATGATAAGGCCTAGAACTGTGCCTTTCTACGTAGAAATTGATAAATTAAACCTTACATTTACAAGAGTGTAGGAAGGGGTGAACTGACACTAACTTGTTAGGTGCCTACTGTGACTCAGTGTTAGACGACAGTTAGGCCTACGCTACAGTAGCCTGTTATGCCCATAGCTTTACCTTTCAGTCAAGACACCAACATCGTAAATCATTAGGTAGAATGGGCGCTTTATAAGAGTCCCTGTATTATTACACTTGTACTTGCAGTTTCACCGAAATAGAGCCCCCACAATACAAGTATAACGTTAGCCTTCATGTAACTTGTTACAATGTTTGGATAGACACATTACTAATTAGCCATGAACAGCTAACGTTAGCACTGGCGCTTCAGGGATGGACAGCGCTGTATACAGCGGCAAGGCTCAAACTCGCCAAAAATGTAGGGCGGTTACTGCACATCTTAACATCTTTTATCTTTGGTTACTGAGTCCCAGAGTTATCAAACACATTCTTAAGCATTCATACAGTAATATGCTCACCTTTAAGCAACTTGGTCAAGCTTCCGTCAGATCATGCCCTCAAAAAACTCCGGCCTGCATGACTTCTGCCTTCAAGACCAACTCAACTGTTCGAGTCAATAGCGTTTGTTTGCAAACATGGTAGGTACAAGTACATACACATATTGTGCACTGAATGTGTGTGTATGACTACGCTATCTAGCATCGCATGAAGCAAAGTGTCTGGACGGCCAGCGCCAATTCCGGTTTTAGGCGGTTCAAGATAGCGCATGACGTCATTTACAAGTCATCTGATTGGCTGAAAGTTTAAGTCCTTGTTAGATTTAGATTGCGAACAGCTTCGACACTCAACTTTTAATCGAAGCCACCTAAAATAAGTCTTAAAGACTTAAAATATTTTAAGTCGTAAGAAAGATTTAAAATTTAAGTCCTAGAAATTAAGAGAGAACTCTTCAAAGTACTGAAATTCTCGTAAAAAATGGTGAAACCATGTTGGCAGTAAAATAAGTCTTGTTCCAAAATGTGCTAACTCTGTGTCTGTTTTATTCCAAAAGGTGCTAAATCCAGCAGGATCCGATCAAAAACCCGTGCTCATGCCTAACACTGCCTGACCGCACTCTGACCCCAGAGTAAGGCGAGGCTGGCTAGCTTTCATGCCTGTATATAGCTTTTCAGATGACCCACATAATTATCACTTGATTATTAGATGCAAAATGTCTCATTTCTTTGCAAATAAATTCTTTAAAGAGATGGAGGAAGAAGGAGGGGAATGTGAAAGATAACAAATCATCTCAGAAAAAGACCCAAAGTCACAGAATTTTTCACTAAAACAACTTTATGTGTTGCATATCACCGTGCTAAAATATTTGTTAAAAAGGCGCTAAATCAACGATAGAGAGAGAGGGAGAGAGAGAGAGAAAGATTCCTTAAAATTCGGTATAGACACGTAGATTTTTGAGAGGCACATTTCTTTTTTCCCATTTCGGGGTACTATCATGGGACATAAAGTCATTGCATGAAAACAAGCATGTGAAATAAAACTCCAGGTTTTTCTCCTTACATTCAATAGTAGATTCAACACTTTTTGGAAAGGAGCTTCTCAATTATTAAAAAAGCTACTGCGAATACAGACTGACTCAACATAATGTAGGACGCCTTCCTCTGGCACTCTATTTCAAGTAGGCTATTTGTTAATTTTTGGGGGCTCGTCCGGGACTCATTGTGTGTTTACAGTGGTGCGTATTACAAGATGGCAACGTTTACTCTTTACCCCTCGTCCACAGCGTATACAGATTTTAATTTTAGTAATTCTTGGTTCCTTTATTTTAATTTCCTCCAATGTTTTCTTTGCAGAGTAGAATAGATATATCTTCCTTTTTTTTTTTTGTTACATTTTGGCACCAACACATAAGCTTGCTAAGTTGACAGCGTATAACAAGTCGCCTTCCATGCTGGCTTGCATATTATCTTCAACAAATTTAAATGTTTATTGATGAAGTCTGAACACACATTATTTCTCTCTCAATCCCAAGCTTTTACCGATGAGTCCATGCTTGTTTTTAATCAAAAATTAACTTTAAACATCGACTTATCGTCGCTGGGGTAACAAGACCCTGTATCTCAAATTTTCGGTGAAGATGCGAATGATTTTATGAATTAATGGTCAAATAATCAGAGATGATAATTATGTCCTGTCAAAATCGTAACTGTCTTACGCCAAAAATGAAGCCACCACGGCATGTGAAAGGAAAGGCTGTCCCATTTGATACAGTGCTTTGGCTGCCATGTTTTTTGGGTTTTTTTTAATTTGTTCATTTATTTATTTATTTATTCATCCATTTATTTACTTATCAATTAATTTTTTTTTTATTTATCAATTTTTGCTCTCCTGAGCATTTGAAATTTTATAGATACGAGGTCTTGTCGTCTACCCCCCCCCCGCGACGTTACTCGTGACTCACGATGCAGTGCGCTGCAGCACAGAAAACGGCGAAGACTCCGAGCATAACTATGATGGCGAGGAAGACGTCCGGTGCATACTGGTGCCATTGGTCCCAAAAGGATGGCGACACCGACGACGAGTCTCCGTCGACCAGGTATGTCTGCGGAGTCCCCGACGAGTTGGTGAAAAGAAAAATATACGTCGATGACGATAACTATATAAGTGAGGTGAAGGGAAAGAAATGAGAAAGGTTTAGATTGCATGCATAAATTGTATTTGCGTCCATACTTGATGTTGTCTGCCGAGGTATTCATTATAAGACTACCTGTTTCGGAATTGCAAAATAATTACATTCTAACAAGAAATAGTGTACCTTGTGAACAATCATATGGATATTTCTCATTGTTTAAAAAAAAAAAGAATACCAAAGTGTAATATTTTGTAATCAAACTCAACAGAGACTAGTGGCTCATGACGACATAGTCACGTCACCGACACTCTGTCTTGTCTGGATAATGCTACAGTTAGACAAATAAATATTAGTAGATAGACAGATAGATAGATGGAACTTAGCTGTGAATTGACACACAAGAATGCCAACACAATTCATGTTTTATGCATTGACGATATCAACTAAATTTCCTGGGTTTTTTTTTTTTTCGTATATCATGCCATTAATTTTCTTACAGTGTATTCTTATTATTATTATCATTATTACGATCATTATATCATTTTTGTTATCATATTATGTTATCATCACGTTTATCGTTATAATTATCATAAGCAATATCATGGCTGTAGTCATTATAATTAATATAATCATTGTTACTATCCCAGTCATCATCAATACTATTATCACTCTAAGTGGTGCTGAATAAACTCACGTCATTGCTCAGCCGACCTCTATTCGTAATTTGTCCGTTATTCGTTGTGTCGATATCGAGGGCAAAGTCCACCTGGATGGCTCCATTTTCCGCTTCTGAAACCTGTTATTAGTGAAGGGAAAAAAACACAACAGATGGTATTTAACTATCTAGTGTTGACAAATTCAACTGAATTCAATTCAGTGCAATTCAATTTGATCTAATTCAAATTAATTCAATTTGAATTAATTTAACTCGATTTGATTTAATTTAATTCAATTTAATTTGAATCAATTTTATTCAGTTCTGTTCTATTCTATTCTATTATATTCTATTCTGTTCAAATCAAATCAAATTTTATATCCAATGCTACATAAATTCTGTTAACCATTGCTCAAAATTTACATCAATAATTAAAAAAAAAAACAGTGTAATACCAATCAATGATTCAGATTCCAATTAAATGGCAACTTTAGATACACATGGAAATTCAGAGAATCCAAAAATATTAGGAGCGATACGGCTGGGAATGGTCCTTTTTTTCAGGACCTGCGTGAGAGACGGTAGCATAATGCATGCTGGAGCGATGCTCAGCCGAGGAAATGAATATGCTTTAGGATTTAGAATTAGAGTTTACTCAGTTTAGGATTTAGGGTTAGGGTTAGAGTTAGGGTAAGGTTGATCTCGGTGTCCTAGGGTGATAAACTGAGTAAACTCTAACTCTAATCCTAAAGCATATTCATATCCTCGGCTGAGCATCGCTCCAACATAATGTTATACCGTGAGAAACCCGTTTGATAAGTGAAGTGCGCCATCTAGCAACACACATGCATTTCAGGTAGAGTCGCTTTTCAACCAGTGTATAAAGTCAGAGTAACCGACCATTCTGTCTTTAATCTGTGCCCATTCCCAAATGATCATACTTTAGTTATTATGGTGGTCACGGTGGTTGGTATTCATGTGTGAAGTGAACGCCTGACTGGCGGTATGGTATAATTTCTTTTCAATGAGCACCACCCCCCCCCCCCCCTTTATTTCTGTGCAATACACACACATGCCGCCAATAGGCCTATATAAACCATTGCTTTTGGACGTCAGCAACTTTCAATTTCAATTTCAGTTTCAGTTTATTTTATACTTCTCATAATAGCAATATTGCACAAAAAAATAACAGTACAAGTTTTTTTACCTTGTCAACAATATGCAAATATACATGATAATAACACAATAATATTACTTGTATAATGATAACTGGTCGAAATCGAAATGGGGTTGTACAAAGAGAAGTATGGGACCTACATGAAAACAAGCTTGTTTGGCTGTAAGCCCCGGATAATCAGTGTTTGTGAAAGAGAAACGGAGAACGGACAGAAGTTTAGACAAGGTGATTTAACCCGTTGAGGACGGTTTGATTTTGCTACAACACGCATTTCCCATAGACGCTTGCCCGAGTATACTCGAGACTCGTCCTCGGTACCAAATAAGGGAAGCGGGGTATGCCTATATGATTAAGAAATAACAGAAATAGAAAACTGTACTAAAATGTCGTTGTTGCTACTGTTTTATTCCGAGGCGCCGGAGCGGCAAATATATATATATAATATGTTATAAAAGAATAAGAAATAAAAAAAAAACAGCAACGAAAAGAAAAAAGGAGGGAGGATTTGTGTTTCAGAGCGATAATAATAATAATAATAATAATAATAATAATGATAATAATAATAATAATAATAATAATAATAATAATAATAATAACAATGATAATAAGAGGTCTTATTTACCCAGGGTAGCCTCTTCAGTGTTACCACTGCTCTACCAGAGGGCCCTGCTATTATTATTACCCTAGCGTTGCCAGGTACCCATTTATACACCTGGGTCAAGAGGGACATAGTGGGTAAGAACATCTTGTCCAAGGACATATGCGCTGAGCGGGATTCGAACTCGGGTCCTCCGATCGGGAGTCGGGAGTCTTATCCACCATGCCACAGCGCCCCATAAAAATGTCATGCCTTAATCAATTTATTTCCGAAATTAAACTTTATGCAGGACATATCCATGTCATGAAAATGTTTTAAAATACAGTAGTATCATCATACTACAGTAATTTACTTTGTACAGAAGATCAATTTAGGCATGCTACACATTAAATAGAGGTTCTAGGGTATAGACCTAATGCTAGACCATCAACCTCTCTGATTTCACTGTCCCGTCTCAAGAGATCCTAATGTATTTACCATACCTGAACCGTTTCGATGTGTTGGTCCGTGAAAGAATACCTTGACCTCAGATCTGATGCCAATTGTCTGCCGGATCGTAAAAGAACACGAGAAAAGAAAACGGAAAGTTTGAAAGAAGCCTTTTGCCAATACAAGGGACTGTATGAAGGTAAAATTACTCGGTGCATTGTCACATGTAATGTGACTACTGATGCACTTCAAAGGACAGCTCTGACATGTCGTCTTTCCCATGCCCATGCTATGTATATATATATATATATATATATATATATATATATATATATATATATATATATATATATTTGTGTGTGTGTGTGCGTGTGTGTGTGTGTGTGTGTGTGGTTGTGTATCCATCTCATTTTTCTCTTTCTTTCTCTATTTCTATACACGTTGCATAGCAGTTTGCTTTGCCTGACAGTCTCACACAAGCTCATCGAACAATTAATTGATAAAAAAGAAAACTTGTAAGAAGTGATAATCGTAGAATTTGATGACAAAGTTAATTAATCGAGTCTTGGCAAACAATAATGGTTCGAAATATTTGCTTTCAAAGCGTGCCAAGTTTGAATCTAGCAGTTAAACAATAACCTGATCACAAGTCGTGTAAGTGTTTCGTATAATAAAATCATGTACAGGGGATTCTGTGCACGTTCTTGATTTCTTTTCGTATACTGAAACACATGAAAGAGAGTCATGTCTGTACAGATTAAAGGTATTGTACAGTTTGGGTTGAGACCTAACTTCAGGTTTCTTACATTTCTTGGTGAGATAATGAGAAACCTCTTTTGAAATGTGAAAGAGCATGTAATTCCCAGAGGAATTCAACATTTATTCGGTGAAAATTGGTTTTGAAATGGCTGAGATATCCAAAAATAGTGATCCTAATAAAAGGTCGGACCCATCTTTTATTACGATTGCTTTGTTTTACCTCGTTTTTAGATGTCTCAGCCATTCCAAAACCGATTTTCATCAAATAAACTTTGAATTCCTCTTAGATTGGTATGTTCTGCACTATTTCATGGGGGTTGGTATCTTGCAAAAAGTTAAAAGCCCAATCCTCATATCCACCAATACAATACTATCCCTTTAACCCTGTCAATGTATGACAATGAAATACTTGTACTGATAATATTGGCCTGAATATGTCTTACGTAAGTCTGACAATATATTTCTGCCTGATTAACGCACACTGTGATACATACAAACTAGCGAGTGGGAAACGCAGATCTTCTTTCACTTTGACATGATATTTCCCATCGTTCAGATACCAACGAATATAGAGGAAAAAGACCATGACCTTCAGCTATATTTGCATTTCGGTGGCAACTGTAGAAAGGCGTGTGTGCATTCGAGTAAATCTAGAAGGTTAGAAGTTGTACGGACAAGATCAAGGTTTTGTGAGAAAAAGGTTAGTATTTTTTCCTTTTTCTTTCTCGGGGGAACCCCATTATGGTTACAATCCCTATACGATCTTTGGGAAAGCTAGGAAATGCTAGAGTTGTAGAAGAGACCGGAATATCAGTCTAAAATCCGTTGTTCCTGTATGAAGATGAGGATTTATTCATGTTTGTGAATTAATTTGATAATAATAATAATGATAATTTATTGTTTGTTATCATAATAATCATTATAATCTATTAATGTTTGTGAATAAATGTAATTACGATAATAATTTGTGAATTAATTTTGTATTACAATTGGTGTCTGTTTAGACACCTGTTCTCTTGATATGTAGGCCTATTAAGAAGGTCTGAGTCACGATATTTCGTTGCCCGTTTTTCAAAGTAATTTGTTTGAAATATTATGATGTATTATGTGTTTAAATGAATATATATTTGATGTAAAATGATAAATATCCCAGTGGGAAAAAAATTGTACAAAAAAAATTTTTATTTAGCCTACGGGGACGTAAAAATTCCTGCTTCAGACATTTTAGTCATTCTTAGTTTTAACCCTTTGCTCTAAGGGTGTTTTATTTCAATATTTCAATAATTGAAGTTATTGTTGTTGCTATTAGTTTTTGTTCTTGGTTTGTTTGTTTGTTTATTTGTTTGTTGTTTGTTTCTGTTGAGTTGTGTTGTGTTTTGTTTTGTTTTGTTTTTTGTGTGTATGTGTGTTTTGCTTTCCCCTGTTTTTCAGGGAAGCAGCTTCAAAAGTGTGCTCTTTCGCCAAACAAAGAGATGCAGTTTTGGGTCTTTTTCTTTTTTCTTTTTTTTTTTGAGGAATAGTTTAGACTTTCCCCTCACCCCAAAATGCAAGAGGGATTTGGTTTTGTATGCGTGTAATCAGCAAATGAAAAACCACTGCGGTAGTGACGTCATGTTACAATAATTGCGTTGTCTATTGATCTCGTACTCCAACGGGACGCAATAGAGTCTCAAAATATTGTGCGAAAAATAACTTACGAAGTAAATAATGATTCCTGTGATTGAATGGATGCGTAAGTCTGGAGAAACTGGAAACTGACAGCCGCCCTGTTGGTGGACAAATAGAAAACACAAAATTGTGATAGAAGCATGAGATGTGTTCATTCAGGTGCTGTTATTCCAACACAAAGGTAAGAAAGGGAAGTCATCCCGAAAAAAAAAGATACTTTGATTAGAGGCATAAATCTAGAGCACCGAATCTGTTACAATGTTAAATGCACACACACACACACACACACACACACGCACGCACGCACACACACGAACCGTGCTCGAAAATAACTATCACAAACAGTATCCGCCATTTATTACCTGACTGTGACGTCACCTGAAAATTACCTCTCTTCGCTGTTATCGTGAATTATATTTACTATCCTTTCTCGATCACCTCCAACTATTCATTTATTCTATTTTTTACACAATAAAGACATCATGTTAATCAGGAAGCATCCTGTTAATGGGAACACATTCCTCATAGCTAATTCAAGAATTTAGTAAGAGCTTTTGTCAACATACTAAGTAAGCAGCGAAATTTTGATGACGTCAGAGTCACGTAACTATGAAGGCCATCATAAAATCTGTGGTCCGCGGAGATCCGGTCCTCTTTGTTGCATGAGTTAGTGACTTTCAAAGGACACAATTTTGGAAGTACATAAATCACCATTCTCATCTTTTCCTCGCCCATTCCTACACCTAGTCCTATATAAGATATAATTATTTTCTCCTTAATTGCTTACTACGAGAGAGTTTATAATACGACCATCAGTTAATATAGGCTGGAAGAGTGAAGAATATTTCCGTTCAAACAAACAACAAAGAACCTTACAACATATTTTTGCATTCTGTGTCGTTCTTAGCTATTAAAGGCAATCCCTACTGCTTCCTTGTTCATTGGCCTGTCGGTCATTCACGTACTCCATTCAGTCTGGGTGTGACCTCACTTCCTGTTCCTCAAAGCTTGTCTTCTCAACTGAGAATAATCCTCCTACTTTGAAGGAGAGTGATCAATACGTGCTATTGACAAGAACGATGTGTCAATTAACGCTTGACTTGATATGAAGTGTCTACATTCTGTATGTTTCAAGCCAGATGGACTTTTCGTGCAGTTCGGTTTCATAATATACCCTGTGTATACATATCCGTCACTGACTATCATGATGATCAAAATCAAATGATACCAATAATACGCCAGTAATGATGTATCGGTGTCCGTAAGAAATATCATTGCATGATTTTGAATTTTGCACTATACAGAAGATGACCATTACAGATATAATTGTAGCTTTGAATTTACACTTTCTGGAGTTTTTTCCCCTTCTGAATTATATTTGATTTCGATTAAACGTGTAAATATCTTTCTAGGACAGTCGAGTGGTGATACTAGAAATGAGTGCGTCATTTTCAGGATCAACTGCGGTCCTAGAAAGAGTCACTGAATATGCAAATATGCAGAGAACAGTATTAGTTTTTTCTTGTACTTCTGGTTAATTCAGCACACTTTGTAGGATTTTATGTATACATAAAACATTATGTGAATCTGCGTACCAGTTCACTATTACGAAAGAGTGTGTCAGTTTGCTTTCACCCCCTTAGTCTTGACTTTTGTTTGCGTATTTTGATGATGATCAGAGAGGTTTATTACACATCGCCTCCCACAAAGAATGGCCTATACAATATAGTGAAGAGCAGGCACTATCCTTTTGGGGGAGTATCTTTTAGGTGCGTGGTAAGATAAAGGAAGTGCAATCCTGCCCATATTCTCAGGATAAAAATGAATAGAATACTCCTTGCGTGATAAGACAAACTCTCCGGAGGCCATATCAAGACGATTTCGAATTTTCCTTTCAGTGCGATGTGTCCCTTTAAGTGCTGAATTTTTAGTAGTTCCGCATGAGGAGCCTTGGAAAGAGTGCCACCAGGCCTCAAATAGATTGATAGCAAAGGATGGCACTATCATAATGACAATCATTTTGCTACATAACTTTGTGATTAGTAATTCTTTTGGAATGTTTATTGTTTACATGTTGACGATATACGATCATAACAAAGAAATATTCGACGCAAATATGCCAGTGCAGCCGTGCAGCTGCTCATAAAATCTCAGCGCATGTTATATCGTATGCTATGAATGAATGAACAGCAACTGCGATCAAAAGCAGTCATTGATGTAACGGTATCTTGAATCTTATTATGTTTGTGGCCGACGCGCTCAGCTATATCGCAAAAAAAAAAGAAAGAATAAATAAATAAAGAAGTGCGGTATTAGACTGCATTCATAGGTTTGTAAATCGTGTCAATGATGTAGTATACACCTCCCCCCTCCCTGATTTACAATGGTTGTAAGGAACTGAAAGTGAGGTATATCCCCCCCCCCCTTTCCCCTCTAAGATGATACGACTCAAAATACCATCTGTTTGTTTGTTTGTTTGCTTGCTTGTTTTCGTTTTCCATCGACAAGATGGCTGAATGGCACATATTCAAACAACGTTTAAAGGGATGGTGCAATTTCGGTTGAGATGGGGCTTCAGGTTTCCATACGTTTTTTTATATTTTTTTATGATGGTTTCTTGAGATAATGAGAAACGTCTCATGAAATATGAAAGAGCATATTTTGATTCTAAGAGGAATTCAAAGTTTATTTGATGAAAATTGGATTTGAAATGGCTGAGATATCCAAAATAAAGCGATCCTAATAAAAGATGGGATCCACCTTTTATTAGGATCACTTTGTTTTACTTTGTTTTGGATATCTCAGCCATTTCAAAACTGACTGTCATCAAATAAACTTTGAATTCCTCTTAGAGTTGTACGCTCTTTAACATTTCATAAAGTGGTTTCTCAGTATCTAGAGAAAAGTTAAAATTTAATACTCACCTCAACCAGTACTACATCATCCCTTTAAACAAAAACAAATTGTAATGTCGACGTGTAATACTTACGCTGCTTCTGTGTGATCATCGAGTCGACCAGATGTGAAGATGAAGTTATATCAGATGATCGATAAAGTATCGATAAGCCACGATTAAAAGAAGGGGAACAAAATGAAATTGTTTCGAATTAGAAGATGTACCTTGAATTAGTTTGATAAAAAGTGATAATAATCGTGTGTTCTTAACTCCTTAACAAAATAATACGAGCATACAAACATGCATACATACGTACAATCAATTCGTGCGTTTTGTACATGTAAGAATGATTATTATACACTTTCACTTTTTTGGTATGTGATTATACATATTCTGTCACGTGCTGATTCCCACACGTGATATGTATTTTTATTCTTTGTTTCTTTTCCCTGGAAATGCGATGCGTGTAAGAAGGTGAAGACACGTATTTTTAGCCTGCATGTGGAGCAAATTCATTGAATTGACTTGACTTAGTTTATATGAGACGGATTTTGTTGAAGGTCAGTGTCGCCCCTCTGTTATAACTGGTCATGTATAAGGTTTTCAACAAACCAGGTTCTTCCTTTTGCATGTAGGGAGAGAGAGACACACATATTTGGCGCCTGCTTAAATGGAGCAACTCGCAAACACCTTTTTAGAAGCCTTTGTTTGTTTCTTTGTTGTAGTTGTTGTTGTTTTTTACTTGTTTTCCCGTGGTTCCTATACTGAGTTATCGACTACTGTACACGGCGATATCTCCACAATGCTTGTCTGAAGTCAAACCGAGCACACATAACTTTGAACCTCTCTGCCGTCAGCGTACCCCTTAACAGTCCGGTTGATTGACTATTTTCAAAGACTCGCTGCAGGATTTTGCCAAATAATCTTTCCAGAAAGAACATGCTGAAAGGAACGCATATTTACATCACAAAGTTACTGCAGCAGCATACTAGTAAAAAAAAAAACCCAAAACAAACAGATGAACTTGTGCTTAAAGGAAAGCTTGACCTATAAGCTGACTATGATTAAAAGAGTAAAGTAACAAGACGAAATTTAAAATTTCCATGAACAGATGTTAAAAATAAACGGGTTGATGTGTTTTCCATTTATTTGTACCACTGTATGACTATCGGGTAAAGCGTACAAGGTTCTGGTGTAATTCTTGAAAGGTAGCACTGATTTCATCACTGATGCAAGTTATGCAACTACTGGTACATTTTCTTACAAAGTTTTCTGGAGAACGTTAAAGGGACATTCCAGACGATTTTCATAATTTCACATCATGTAGTACATAAATCGACAACTCCATGTGTAGATTTGTGGAATTTATTGTGGTTTTTGAGCAGAGAAACAATACTTTGAAAAACCTTAAACAAATTACACTGAACAAGGATGATGACATAGGAGGTTCACATATTTCAGAAATGTAGCAGTGTAATTCCATTACAATACCGATTGCTTGCGAGTTCACCTGTGTATAATCTATGCATGCCTTCTTCTTTTGTTCTGCTTCCTTGAGCCCCAACTCATGCATTCTTATGGTGACTCTGCCATGTCATCATCCTTGTTCAGTGCAATTTGTTCTAAATTTTGAAAATATTCTTATTCTTCATCCCAATTATCACAAATTCTGAAACTCTGTCCTCAGCATAAATAATTTATAGTTGTTCAAATGTAAAAATCTGAAAATCATCCGGTTTCCTTTAACTGAATTTTTTTTTCCGGCAAAACGGAGATACATACAGTGCGATCATGTACACACAGATGAACGTCAATGTCATCACCGAAATAATTATGTTCTGTGTGTCATTGACACAGATATAATTTTCTATGAGAGTGTTTCCAATTTTATGAAGTTAACTTTAAAATGGCGTGGAAGATGGATTAAAAAACTAAAGATATCCCGGTTCGCAGAGGCGACGGAAGTAGAGATATGTGTCGTTCGTTGGTCATTGATATGTCTCCTTGGAATGAGGTCATATTCGAAGAAAACCCAACAACAACAACCAACAACTTTCGGCCTCGGCGACGCTGATTGCGTAACGCGCATTCAACGATCGAGGAAGAGATTACTGATGACGTATAAGAGACTTCCAGCTGATTTCTTTACAAGTGGATTTACGGTGGTGTTTTGCTTGGCTTCTTCCTTTGGAGAATAAGTAATTGGCCTGAGAAAGGGGATTTTATATGCGTGCCACTAGTATACTATTCGATACAGGGCAACTTGTAAGTTACAAAGGCAGACAATCATGTTCTTAGCATAGCAGGGCAGCCACTAACGTTTCCCGTAACTGTGAGTGGGAAGTATCTTGGTACAATGTACTTTCATCTGATGGCGCCCAGTTCCACGCGCGTACATTTTTGATGACTATAGTCTCTTGTGGCGCAATTTACGTAAATCGATCATACGCACAATCTACACACTCTATTAGAATGTTTAGGACGACGGTAAAGCTGCATGCTGTTGTCTCTGCTTCGTAACAGATGTACGCAGCAAACTTGTTTCGAATTTCCGTCCCTGAATATGAAATGCACATAGTGGAAAATTAAGATTTCTCAGGAGAAATAAAAATCACCATGTATCCCACTTGATATGGCAATCATGATTGGTTTGGATAGGTAGATAATGACAATTAGCAGTAATGTCTTTCCCACATTACGTAGGAATTTAAATATATGAAAATTTACAGTTTTGTTACACGATTTGCTCTTAGTATATCACAACAGAGACAGAATTCCAGGAAAAAGATTAATTTTGCAAATAATGTATACGTGATCATTGGATATTTGCAATAGCACTAGAAGTGTACACTTTTATGAAAAATTGATTCAGTCGATAATTATAGTAACGCATCCTTGAGAAAGCGTGCGTTCCAATGTAAACAATAACAATAAATTCTTTTCATCAAACGTGTGTGGTCACCAAATTACCCTTTATGCGTTTATCATAGGAGTATGCCCTTGACAAAAGACAGTAAAATATTCCAAACAGAAAGAGAAGAGAGGGGAAAAATTCCTATATTGGAATGTTTGCCGTTGGTGTGTCTGGAGTTCTGTTTGTGACGTCATACAACCTGCCATCGCTGTCACGGATCAGAATTCATTCGTTTAGAGGGTTTTATGATGATTAGGGGTGGGGAGGGGGTATTCTTTGGAGCAACAATAGTGCGCTCGGTTGAATACATCCATAGTGTATGCTGCCGAACTTCGTTTCGATAGGACTGTATGTCAACTTAAAGGAGACCTCCGGATGATTTTCAGACTTTTACATTTGAACAACTATAAATTAGTTATGCTGAGTACAGAGTTTCAGAATTTATAGTGGTTAGGATGAGGAATAAGAACGTTTTCAAACTATATAACAAATTGCAATGAACAAGGATGATGACATGGCAGACTCACCATAAGAATGCCTGAGTTTGGGCTCAAGGAAGCAGAACAAACGAAGAAGGCATGCATATAGATTGAATTGAATTACACTGCTGTATCTCTGAAATATATGAGGCTCCTATGTCATCAACACTGTTCAGTGTAATTTGTTTAAGATTTTTCAGAGTATTGGTTTCTCTGCTCAAGGATCACAATAGATTCTACAAATCTATATAATATGGAGCTGTCGATTAATGTACTACATGATGTAAAATTATGAAAATCGTCTGGAATGCCCCTTTAAAGAATGTGGAGGGCTCTCTTTTGTACATTGTCTACTCAAACATTTCTCGAATGTAAATTTTTTCCCCATTATATCTGCAAAACACAATCGCCTCTCCCGCTTTTTGGTATAGCTTGGTATTATTATGCTATAGACGAGTAACAAAATAGACACATATTTTCCATTTCTATCATACCCTGTTTTAACAAAGGGGCGACGGAACACCTGCCTGAATGCGGAACCCAAAGCATGAGGCTTTGCAAAAACTGCTGAAACGCCCAAATATGACGATCATAAGTCATAAAAACTACTGTATATCGCGACCACAACCGAAATTCCATTCTCCCTCATCGTTCATTTCTCTGACTGGTCTTCTGGAAAACGTGGTTATTATATCAGTTCTGCCTAGCATGTGGGTAACGTACGTGCAGGAAAGAAAAGAGTAGAAACTCATGTCGGAATTCATGTTTCCATGGTAAAAGCATTGCAAAATGCATAACATTATTTAGAAAAATTACACTTCTATACACAAAGAGAAGATTTGGGCTAAAATTGGTAACGTTAAGTCCACTCCATATTGAAGTATATAGAGACCTAGTAAAGAACAAAAAAAAAAAAAAAAAAAAAAACTTGCAAACAGAAAGGTTGCATCTTCACTAGAATCAGACATATCAAAGTTAGCCCATTCCCTACGGGAACCTGGTGGCCTATGCTTTGAGTCTATGAGGATTTCAGAATTAAGTATTGAACGGGTTATGATAATGAAATTGGTGACGTCTCACACGTTTCCACGAGGCTGTGATACATGGTTGCGACATTATGACGAGCAAAAGAAGGGAATGGTGACGTCATCATCTCACGATTCTCCAATTGGATTATACATATAAGTATAGTAACAATGATACGATGATTTTTTTTTTTCATGTATGTTCTATTTCACTGAATGATATTCAAGGAAGATTTTCGTACAAGTCAACGAAATATTCATTTACGCAATTATACCATCACCTCGTCATGTGATTTGTAATGAGGTTGATATCAATGCCACTGTCCATGTAGAACTTGAGAAAGATTGAGGAGTTTTTGTGTGCGTGTGTGTCTGATTGTGATAGAACTTTATCAAGCTGCCATATGTCTAAGATCACTCTGTTTGTCTAAGCTAGCTTGAACATGGGATAGTTGCTGGAAGAGATATTGGCACAGTCGCGATGCTGTCGTTTTGAAAAATGAAAAATTATGAGCAACTCAAAAATAGATGAGAGCAATATGAGCATATTCATTTGATTCTTTAGATCTCTTACAATGTTTTTATATTCACCATTTTCTTAGTGATTATAATGTGTGGCAACAGAAAGGTTTTGAAAAAAGGTTACGGAGTCAAATACACTTCGACGACACCCAGTCATGGTTGATAATGTTAAATGAGCAAAGAAAAGAAACATAGCTTCCATAATCGCATAATGATGAATTTGCGTATCAACGGTAAAAAATGTTACTGACTTACCAATGATTTTGAGAGAAGACTGCAGCAGAATAAGAAATATTATCCAGAATCGTTTGATCGGTTCCATCATGTGGGATGTTGCTTCATACAGTTCATGTGATTAGAATCAGTAGTCCAATTAATTTGTTCCAATGTTAACGTCTCTGCACCGGCGGCTGATCATTCCGCGTTGCAAGCGGCACCCATAGTGCAACCCTTTGGGACACACTATGATACCTCGCTCCGATCTACTAACCTACATCAGCAGTGGCGTTTGTCCAGTCAAGGTCACGTGCTATTCAATCGGAGTGATATTCTTGTTTATTGGAACTTTTCAAGTTCGCGAAAGCCCAGACCCTGTCTGACAGTCATACTTTAAACAGCCTCTATCGTGTGTCGCTGTTACACTCGCTCATCTGAATACATAATGAATTGGTACCACTGTATGGGAGGCACGTTCCGCCGACCCGAAATGCCAATGATGAATAGCGCTTTGGCATGCTACGCACCCAATCAAGCATTTGACTTGATTTTGCCTTTTTGTCACTCGAAAGTATTAAAGGCTACTCTCTAGAGCTCTTCGCCTCTTTATTAAGTCAACACAAGAGTTTTGGTGGCGCACCCGACGCAGAACTATGTGGTCTTTATGGGCTCTCTTTTCTCAGTGATTGAGCGAGATGTCACTACGCCCTCCTCTGAATTGTTTGCATGGTGCTTGAAATCCGGGCAGGATCATTCATTTATGTCGTGATGTTATGTGAGCTTCGTGTTTCGGAATGTTAGTGTAATGTAATGATTTACATGGATACTCTTTTTTATATGAAAATACGTGTTTCTACACAAGATTTTATAAGTGAAAGAAGCTCTTTAAATTCTTGAGCAGGACTTGTGTGTGTATGAGTGTTGTTGGTATCTTATAACATAAGTCTAATATACAGAACATATAATAATGCAATGTATCATTCTCTTCCAGGTGAATGCTCTAGTCTGTGCGCTAATAGATAGATTGATAGATAGATAGATATAGATAGATGGATAGATATGTTGATAGATAGATAGAAAGATAGATAGAGATATGGAGAGATAGATTGATAGATAGATAGATAGATAGATAGATAGATAGACAGACAGACAGAGAAAGATAGATAGATAGAGATTTGGGAGAGATTATACACTTCAATTTGCTCTCAAACTTTTGTGTTCAATGTGAAGCCTACTTGAAACACACTTATCTTTTTAAGTAATAACAAGCTGACATTACAACTTATTCAAAAAGCAGATTGGAAGAATAATGTATGTATGTGTGCAGAAATAGTTGCAGTATAGCCGTGTCAGTAGGAGTAGTAATTGGTAGTGGCTGCATGTGTAATATAGGAGAAGGAGGAGTGGTATAGGAGGCATAAAATGAGTGTGGAATTTTATTACTTTGCTTTATCCCTTTATCCCCACTGTTGTCTTTAGAGCGGTCTTCTCATTAAACAAACAAATAAACAAAAGAAGACATTTCAGAACCAACTAAACAAGAACAAAACAAGGGGATTCGGCGCGTAAGCAGTCAATTTCAAAAATCTTCAATTTGGATATACTCACGTGCAATTTTGCTCGCCGTTCCCTGGCGTCGTTGCTCTGGTATTTTGTTAAGCAATTTAGCGAATATATTTTATAGCTAACTCGTCACTTATTGTTTACTGAATACACACACACACACACACACACACACACACACACACACACACACATATATATATATATATATATATATATATATATATATATATATATATATGTGTGTGTGTGTGTGTGTGCGCGTGTGTGTGTGTGTGTGTTCAATAACAAAAATATATAATTCTACCGTATGCTGCATCAGCTTGGATCACAACGGATGTTTTTTTTTTTTTTTTTTTTTTTTTCCAGTGAACAAGTCATTGGTAAAGTCCGGGGAAATAAAAATATTAAATACACTTGGGCCCGAATTAACGAAGGTGGTACAAATGAAACCATGGTTTAAACTATGGACAAAAACCATGGAGCGCCAAGTGTCGCATGGAATATTTCGTTACGAAATCAGTCATTTCGTCGATAAAATGATTATTTTGTAACAAAATGACAGCATTTTGTAACTAAATGAACATTTCGTCCACGAAATGATAATTTTGTTAACGAAACGGTCATTTTGTCGACGAAATGGCCAATTTCGTAATGAAATATTCCGTGCGACACTTGGCGCTCCATGTTTTTTGTCCATGGTTTAAACCATGGTTTCATTTGTACCACCTTCGTGAATTCGGGCCTTTGAGTTTGGGTTGCTATAAAAGACAGAGAGCGACAGTTTCCTTGATCCTGGATGATGTCGATTTATGTTCCTCGTTCAAGATTAAAGACTTTTACGATGATTGCTGGCTTTTGAAATTCAATGTCAGATACGAGCTCTAAGTCCATGATTCGCGATAAACAAACAAGCAACCGTCACGCTTGCTTCTTTCTTTACCGCGATTCATGGATTGAGTGCTCGTATTGGGAGTTCGGGTTGTTCGCTCGCCGAGCAAACGACAACGCGATAGCAGATACAATTACTGATGAATAAAATCTTTATAAATAACGATTACTGAGATGAGATATCACGACAAAAATAGGTATCTAATGATGGGTGGTTACCATTTTCATATTGTACAGTGTCAATACGAGCTCTCAATACATTCGCCGAAGGCAAACAAACAGCCCGAAAGCAAATACAAGTCACTGAGGAAAATCATCTTTATAATTATTACCACACTAAGATCTATCACAGCAAAATCAGGTACATGTATACATAACAATACATCACGAAAAGCTAGTTATCTGTGGCATGGACTTACTTGTTGTTGTTGTTGCTGCTGCTGCTGCTGCTGCTGCTGTTGTTGTTGTTGTTGTTGTTGTTTTTTTTCGCTTTCATGTTGGATGAACATGGTGCAAGGATCATGGATGTGTGTTCTCAAGCATTACAAAGGGGTGAAGTTCATGCTTCTCGTTCTCCCGCCATTATACAGGTATGATTTAAGGTATGATTTAATTGACACCATGATTGTAGATTCGCAGTCAAAATGCTATTCCCATTTAGTTCCAGAAATATAGGAGCTAACTCATGCAGGATGCAATGAAAGAAGTTTCCATGGCAACCATTTAAATGCTCGCAGCTGTCTGAATGTTATGTGGAAGCTGCCATGGTAACTAGTGTACAATATTATTGCAATTATCAAAAGGTGGCCCGAAGAAGCGACCCCGTAATAATGGTGTTGTTTTCCTCGAGTAGCTGGTTGGCGGTTTTCACAGTCACAAAGTCAACAGCCAAGCAAACGAGCCACGCCCACCCCTGGTGCTCATTCAGAATAGAATTATGGGCGTTAACACTGACGCGACTGAACTAAGAAGTGGTCGGCGCACTTGATGAACCGAATAGTGGCGGTTATGGGCTTATGGGGTCACGTGCCGAAACCACAGGAATGTGACGTCATAATTCGTAAATATAGAAGGTGCTGCGCTATGACATACTAGTAGATTCCCTCCAGGAGAGTATCAAATCTTGTGAAAAAAGTAACAAGAAATAAAAAACAAAAGACAAAGGTGATATCATGAATATAATAGTTGCACACACACACACACACACACACACACACTATACATGTATATATATATATATATATATATATATAGAGAGAGAGAGAGAGAGAGAGAGAGAGAGCGAGAGAGAGAGAAAAAAAAAACCAATGGCATCTTCTTATTAGTGACCTTCAAAAATGTGGCAGGACAGAAATCTACGCTATATCCACTTTTGTCACAAAATAGGAAAACATGTAAGTGAAAAATAAAATTAAGCAAAGAAAATGGGTTTCCATCGGGATTCGAACAATAATGTTTATATTTGAATAGATAAGCCGGTATTTATAGTGGATAAGTAGATACAATAGATACATGTAGATGAGAGAGAGAGGGACTGGTGGGGGGGGGGGGAACAGGTACAGGGGAGAGGAGAGATGTACATACTGATTTCTCCTATAAATAGAAACAAACAAAGCTCTTCAGACGCCCGCGTTGTAGGCTGAATTTCTCTACAAAGCGGGACAAGGTAAACAGGGTCGCCAAGTCCGACTTTAATACTAGTACTCCCTCACAGTGACAGGTTGAATGGACTGCCGAGTGGGATTCAGTCTTGCGTGACATTTTTATAATCTGTCTGCCTCCGTGTCGTGACTGGTAATGGGGGAGCGCCTTGGTAAAAGGGATATAGGCGTGGATAAAGGTACAGGGCCCTTGGATGGAAGGTCCCTGGTTCGCGTCCCGCGAGGGGCGTACATTCCTGTACCCTGGACGAGAGGTAGGGTTACCCTGGACCGCCAACTACTGCAGGCTAAAATACTTTAACAAATGCAATGTAAATAAGATCTTTATTTTATTCTTTTCCTGTTCAAATATTTCGGTCTGCAGATAGATTATAATGTGCAAGAGTGAATCCACCCCGATTGGTAACCCATTTCCTGGTAACTTTTTGACGCAGGTGCACAAAGCTTGGAGCAATAGTAAATAATGACAGGTTCTCAAGAGCAGACTACACTGTGCTAACAAGACAATGCCATCACTATAAACGTGACGATCTCTTTTCATCCTGTGCATATTGGGATAGTTCTGCACATATACCGTGTGTCAGAAGTATTGTCGCCCCCTGACGCAGAAAAAGCTTTATCATGTTATTACTCATCTCCTGATTTGAATATTTGAAAGATGTATTGCTTACATTTACTTTCAATGATTTTTCAATAGTAAGTAATTAGTAATTTACCTTTGACAGCACTTTCCTACTGAAAATTGTTTCTCTTTCATCATTGCTGTAATTAGTGCTTTGTCCGCCTGACCAAGTTTACAGGGCCTGCCTGACCGTCTCCTGGTTTTCTGTCCAAGTCCAGGATTTCTATTGTACCAACATTGTACCCATCTGACACTCCTTCCAAGAAGTTTTGCAATTTCTTTATTAGTTTTCCCATCCTCTTTCCAACAGATAGCCAAATTCCTTTCCATTTCGGTACTTTCCTTCCCCTTCTTTCCTCCCCACACATTCCCATCGTCGCTATGACTGGCCGCCATTTTTAAAAGGCTCCGAGGTTCCAGGCATTCAAATTTGCCCCCACTCACACAACACGCTGTAGCTCAGCCTACACAAAACAGATTGTGCAGAGCTATACATTGCAAGAAAGTTTATTGACCAGGGAATCTCCCTGTTTGTGTGTTTGACTTATTATCACTACTCCACTAAGGAGAGAGGCCGAAAAAGCCTGACACAGGGGGTGACAATATGACACACGGTACATTTTGACGTCTTGTTTCATGTCTGAATACAACACAACACACACACTTACACCTATACATACACGCACACCCAAATGCATACGTATGTACAAATATGGGGACAGGTAAATAAGATATCACATGCCAAGTAGTGTTTTTACACATACAAAAAACATACGATTTCACTCGTATTTATCAATAATAGATATTTATTGCTTACCCTGAACAAGCACAATACTCAATGCAAGGTGCACAGGTTCACAAAATACACTGGCTTCCTGTGTACTAAGGTCACAACGCAGGTTATCATCAACATAATATACCAATATCACCATCCATCCATTGAAAACAAATGTATACATTATTCATTTTAAGAATCAGTTTTGGTTTGAAATTAAATGCCCTGGATTTCGGCATCACAGGACGAGAAGCATGGCCTAGAATGTCCATTACTGTTTTATCATGGAGTCTGACAGGTCGGCATTTCACTACCCTAGAACCTCCGCGCATTGGCACAAGTTCACTACAAACTTTGACACGCATTCTCTGTGAGTCTAATAAATAATCCTGCCCCAAACTCCTTAATGCTCTCTATCTTGCCTGTTTGTTTGTTTGTTTTTTTAAAGTCTGTCAGCCATTCTGACTACCACTTCAAAACAAATCATGCACAATTAACCCTGCAAATGCTACTGCCACAGGCTGTACTCATGAGATCCATTTTCTTATCTTCTAAATGCATATAATATATATATACATATATTATAGACAGCGGAGTGACTGCAAGAGAGAAAAAAAAAATCATATGCATCGTAGCACATCAGTAACCTTGGATGGATGCATAGTACATTTCATTTTGTTTGTGACAATACATTTACTCACACTTCCACACGTACTCACTTTTTCGATATGCTTTTTTGTTCATTTCCGATAATTTACTTGAGTACCTCACAAAAAAAAAAAGACACGAGTACAGTGCAAACATAATTATTATCCATTTGATAAACACAATAAGTTTCACATTGCTATAACCAGAGGTTGATATTGAAACATACTTTGCACAGGGTTGCTGGCATTCTTCAACCATCAACATTGGTAGACTCTTCCTTACGTAATATCTCCTATAATAATAATCTAGACATGATGACACATTAAATTTTGTAGGAAGCCTCCAGCAGGTATCGAGGGAACTTGGAAGCTCTGTACAGAGTCAATAGCTGACCAAAAAGAGAGACAAAAAAGGGTCTACTTTTGAAGACCTGCTCTTCCAAGATAAATATATAACATCTATTACATTGAAGCTTGCCTGGCACTGGCGTTTGGACCTTCCATACAACTTTGGTTATATGGTGCCATACGTTCAGTACAAACAAAGAGGAAACTACATAAAGATCCACACAAAGAACACATCAAAATAAAACCTACCTCCAATACAATATCAATCCTCCAATGCACTAAATTACGAAGTCTTCTTGCCGACTATAACCCTGTACACAGGCAGTTAGTACTGGTCCTCCTCGCACAATTTACACCAAAATTTGGAATACCCATGGAATCACAAATATCATGTCATCACCGATCCGTTGGTTCGAGGTCAAATGGTTCATGGAAATTACCGTGAATACCTGGTAGATTTATGTCAGAAGAAATCACACACGGTTGAGTGGGATGTAATCAGAACATCTTCTGGTACAACAACTACTCTAATCCATACTCAACAACGATGCAGTTGCTGCAACTTCTACTACTGCTATAATAACTACATGACCAAGAAACTTACCTGCCACATCTGTTTCTCTCTAGCAGGGGTGGGTAGTTAATACTTGCTTTTCACAAAATTCATAGAGACACAAACAAAATGAGTATATCTTACTCAAATTTGGGATTACCACCTATACATAAAGTATCTGATAGAATCAAAAACTCATTGTTCATTTTTGTCTAATGACAATCAAGTAACATATTTGTACCACAGATTTAGCCGTAAATCAAACCTTTATCAACACGAGATTGGAACATTTTCACAATGTAAACACAAATACAACTCATACTGTACATCACTTTGTGACAACACCACCTCTTATTACTATGAAATATATAGTATATGATATACACTGGAACCTCTATATTTTCTAACGCAAACCGCAAGGACCACACAATATAAATGGGCAGCATATGGATCACACTTGGTAGACCTGTAATGATACATGTTTGTTTGTTTGTATGTTCTCTGATACTTTGGAATCATTAGAAACAAAGTAGAATGGATAACAAAGTACTCGATGACATGGATCCAAATAAAAAAATGTGTGATTCACTTTTTAATGATATTTTGGGATGTGCAGTACTAAAAGATTGACAGATGACAGTTTTATCAAACTGCTGGCTAACCCTTTCTGTACCTGAGACTTTGGGCAAAGTGTACAACACTATAGGCAAGGCTCGACACTAATGGTGGCCCGGTGGCCCTGGGCCACCAAAAATGAAAGTCGGGCCACCAAATTTTAAAAAAGGGGCAAATTTGGTGGCCCGCCTCGGGCCACCAAATTTTTTTGAAAAGTATGTTAATAAATTTGTAACTTTTTGCGCCGGAAATGTTGAGGTTTATTTATGGGTAGATATGTCCAGCTTCCAATTACTATGATAAAACTTAAATATTTGACTCATTAAAAAAAGGACTTTTAATGTTTTATATTGTTCTTTTTTGGGGGGCCACCAAATTTTTCACTCGGGCCACCAAAAATTTGAAATTGATGATTTTGGTGGCCCCAAAATAAAAAGTTAGTGTGGAGCCCTGCTATAGGGTTTCCTGTATCAGTTGTCACTCAAAACACACAAAGGGTTAAACTTTCATCTGTTGCAGTTTTGTTTGGCAACCATGGTAACACATACTAATAGAGCCTTGAAAATACTTTGTGTGTGTTTGTGTGTTATGTGTGTATGTGTATTAGAAAGATAAAGCTTTTCCCGTAACTATTCATTTGCTTGTAACATTATTAACAAATTATTACGCGGTGTCTATTAAATAGAATATATTTGGTACATGGTACATGAAACATTTAAAAAATGGACTCAGCCACACTAAAGCCTAGGCTAGATCACATGATCCCTATATTTCAAACTCAGCCCCTCAAGTATTTCAAGTTTAAAAAAATAAAGTCCCTCAAGGTATGCAAGTCAGAATTTCTCTCAAGCACTGCACACAGGTTGTGCATATGCCTCTCAGACACTTTAAATTCTTTGTCATGATTTAGAAAAAAAAAAACAGGCTAAGGTAAGGTTCTATGAGTGACAAATTTCCAAATCAAGGTTATCTTAGGACATAAACAATGCCTGTAATGCTACATACTTTACAAAGTTCACACAGAGGGCTTTTCCTAGGCTAATCATAGTTGGTAGATTTTATCCAATGTCCTGATATACATATCATTGATACTGAAAAATGACAAAAATAATTTCAATTTCTTAATTTCTTGACAGTCTCAGCACCATGTAAGAAACAGGCCACATATTACCTTGGATAAAATCTTGAAAAAAAAAAAGTTACATCATCGCAATAAATTAAATGAAAATAGAGATGTTCGAGGCACAGTCTCAGTAAAGAAAAAAAGTCACTATTGGAGTTATTCTACTGATGACTCGGTTCAAATGTTATATAATTATCAAACCGCATTCACTCGTAGTTGCATCTTCCAAATCAAGAGACCACATGATATCCAGCAGTGTACTTCTTGGAAAAGATGTCACTAGTGTAGAACAAAAACAAAAACATTTTTCACACACCTGTGTAAACCAACATCATGCAGAACACACAGGTCCTCACCGAAGAAAGATGGCACGATTCACGATCACAAAATTGTCACTACCAGCAGTAGGGAATTGGTATACAGGAAAAGGCAAGATGCCTTTTTGGGGAATATCAATGCCCATTTCTGCTGCTTCTTAATACTCTGTACTACGAAAAGGAACATTTACACTGCAAGTGAAATTTGCAACGTTTACAAAAATAAAAAAATAATAAATTTGGTGAAATTCGCTATGTAAGGGTGTGAATAATACCAAGACAACCAAAGAAAGTATCCCCAAGAAAACTGCAAACTGAAGTGCAAATTTTCTCTCTTCATGCAAAGTTTCCTGCAATAATTTGCAACATGATTGCTCACTGCAATGAAAAATTGAAACGTTTTGTCACGCAACACCAACTCTGCATTTGGATTCCTCCTTGCAGCCACATGCAAAGCTGAAGCTAGCCACAAGACTGTGATTCCGTCACAGAATTAGTTGCATACAGAGGACTACTGAGCTTGTTGCACTCAGGCATTACAGTGGCAAAATACATAACATTAATTTTCTGATGTTGCCTTTTAATTGCAGTGGTTGTGGGAAGCTAAGATGTCACAGTTTATGTTCCAGGTTTTCAAAATGAGATTTAAAAAAAAGAAAGAAGAGATTTGGCACAAAAAAACCCCTCTTTCATATAGCAAAATATACAATTCTTTGTGCAATATGTTGAAGCCGAGATTATACAGCTAAACATGACCAGGTCAAACTTAACTTGACCAGGATGTGCCCATAATCACCGAGGCACAATACTGCATTGGTTTGGATTTTTGTTTGTTTGTTCTTTTGCTCTGCACATAGCTGCATCTGCACTCTGTTGGCTACACCCTATGGCATAGCACTGTAACACCAGGAAACTCAGCTCACATAAGACACAGAAAACAGCAAACCTTCACTGAGCATATTTCAGAATTCCCCTCCTACTCCATAGGAGTGGACTGGAACTTTCATTTGTTAAAGAGTTGCACTGCCTTGAAATTCAGTGTGATTATGTCTACAATGATTCTGTTGAGCAAAACATAAAAGTCTCTGAAATCCAGCACATTTCATGAGCACCATCACTTTGGCCAATGAATTGCACAAAAAAAAAAGCAACAACAACAATATGTTAATTTACTGCTGCATGACATTGTGCAATGTATATACATTACTGTCGCTCTATCATGTTCAGTCAATGAAAGCTGTCACTCTCAAAATCAGACTTGCTACCACAGGGATGTACACTTTTCACATAGCAAGAGCCTAGAGGCTCTGTAACTGTTGTCATTTTAGCTGATAAGACTATCCAAATGCTCAACTCCTGCCCTGCCCTGCCCTTTGCACACTGTTAGAAACCTGCCCATCAGCAAACAATGCCACTTGCTAGTCTATTCTTTGCATGGCCACAACCATCACTCTTTTTACTTCATGCTAGGTTTTCGTGTGTGGGTGTGTGCTTGTGTGTGTGCTTTGAACTGAATGAGCAAAGGGGTTTGTTTGTTTGTTTTTTGGTTTTCTTTAGCACTGCATTTCCATGTGGTTAATGAGTGTTAAAACAAGAGGCCTTATCCAGTAGAGGATGTGCTGATTTTGCTAAAAAAAACATGCATTTCCCCATAGACACCGGTCCAAGTTTACTTGGGACTAGTCTACAATGGGTTAATAATCAGTATTTTCCATGAGAGGGAAAACATTTAAACTACAGGTGTGGCTTCTCCCTTGGCCCATTCTACCAGCTAGGCATCACCCACTACCCCAACCAAAATAATACCCAATCACCCATTGCATTCCCAAAGAGTCTGTTCTTTTTCCCGAAATCCTCATTCGATGTCCACCAGGAGGTCATCCCCTTCCACCGGCGTTCCCTTCTTGACCGAGATGGATTTGACCACACCCGAGATGGGGGCGCTGACCACCATCTCCATCTTCATGGCACTCAGGACCACCAGGGGCACGCCCTTCTCCACTTTGTCCCCCTCCTGGACGCGGACGTCGATGACCTCTCCGGGCATCGGGGCGCCAACCGATCCCTTGACCGACCTCTGGGCCTTGGGGTGGATGTGCATCTCCTGGAGAGTGGCAAAAGAGAATTGGGACGATTATGTTGATGATTTTGTATTTTACATCATCACTTGTTAACCTGTTCCTTACAGGAACCTGGTATACCAGGTTTTACCCAAAATGTAGACAAGAGTGGCTGCATTTGTGTCCTAAATTCATGTTTATTGGTGTTATACTGCCCAGAAAATGGCTTTGATAGAAAAATGAGTTTCTTCTACATATATCTGTTTGATTTCTTCATAAGAACTGCATGCATTGCAGTATTATTTGCCTGGTTTTCCAATGCAGTGTTTGGTTATTTTTCTGCAAAACCCGTATGAAGATGTACATGGTGACCACAGCTGAGCTCAGTAGAATTTTGTGTTCACTGACTCCATTCAGGTGCCTCTATTGTGTAGAACATGAGAGTGTGTGAACCCATGGGGATCAGCGTATGATCTATTCATACCTCGTGCCCGATCGATACTTTGCGCTGTTCGATGGCACATGTAGTTGACCATGGGAAGGGGATAAGTGAACCCGCAAACATATGATTCAGCATGCCAAAATCCCCAGGCACCATCATAACCCGGGTTACGACCTTCTGAAGCAGAATCTCATGTTCCTAAGATGTAGAGTTACACACTGCTATCACAACTACCAAATTTTAGCAATCCACACTAACTATCCCATAGCTTACTCGGCAATGCTATGACATTTTTTTACGTAATCTCAATGATAATATACTTTTTTGATCATTTTTTTTTTCTAAAAAAAGTTAATATAATTTTAGACAGTAATTCAGAAGGAAACCATTTTATTCCACAACTGCAGCCCATAATTATTTATTTTCATCTGTGGACTGATAATGCATAGTGCGAAGGTGCTGATACTGCAGCTGAATGAGCATGACTGTTGAGCTGCGCATGCATGCATTACCTACATTGCTACAAAGTGGTAGGGCATTAACATTATACTGTATGATACTGTCATCAGAGAGAGGGAGAAAAATCAAATTAGGGATTTATGGCACTACACTTGTTAAAGTGATGTGATTACTACCACAAAATCTTCTTCAATAAAGCATTAAATATTACTATCATAACAAAATCTTCTTGCATATAGGAAGCACTAATCATAACTATCACATATTTTTGCTAACCAAAGGTAACCCCCTCCCCCTCAAAAAAAAAAAAAAAAAAAAAAAATAGTAATCATAAAGTGGAGGAAGGAAAAGATGAAGAGGAAGAGGAGAGCAGGGATCCACTTCAAGAAAGTCTAATGAAAGATAGTCTAATGAAAGACTTCTCGCTCCTAAGACTCAATTATGAGAGACCTCATGAAAAGAATTTTACTTCTCTTTGAAAGTCTCTCATAGCTACATATAAGCGACTTTGGTCATTCTGAGATTTTTCTAAAGACTTTAATGTGATGACTTCATGAAACGGACCCCTGGGGAAGGAAAAATAAGGAGACGACGAAAACAAGAACTTCCTGTTGATGACATCTCTCACCTTCATAGCAGCCTTGTCCTTGACCAGCACGGACCTGAGCTGACCGTTGAGCTCGAAGAAGACCTCCCTCTCTCCAGTCTTCTTGTTGAGGTCACCCATCGCCAGCAGGGTGATGTGGAGGGTCTTGCCCTTCTCAATCTCCACCTAGGAAGACAACAGCACCAGGGGGTAGTACTCGTGTTACATTTGTGACTGTCCACCTCGAAATCCACAAAAAGCAGGCCAAAATGAATTTCCACTTTTCTACATACTTTAAGAAAGTAAGCTCCACAACTAAAAAAAACTTGTTGAAATTGGACCATCCTAACCTACTCTAAAAGTGATCAAAATAAGAGAGATATAGGAGGTGCAGTTTCATAGACAAGAGAGCAAAGAGGATCTACAGATGAGGGTCACTCGGGTGTGCTATGCAGAAGTATCAATGAAAACATGTTTTATTTCCAAGAGAAAGCCGTGCCTGTCTGAAAAAATATGTTCTTGAAAAACTGCTAATATCTCTTTTTTAGTTTCAATTTAAGCCACTAAATTTTGAAAATAGGTGGGGAAAAGATTTCTCTCCCAGGTAAGACAAACTTTAAAAATGTGAATCAGTCAACCCAAATGACTATTTGGTGCTAAACAGAGAATCGTTATTTGCGACTTTTGGTTGGTTGTGAGCAGCGAGGTCACATTTATAACAACTCCCTCCTATCATCCACATTTTAAGTTTGTGGATCTCTTGATGCAAGAACTTTCCATCAACACCAAAGCTGAAGGGAAGAATTTCACCTGATACCAGCATACCACATCTCTAGTGATGTGTCAATCTACCCAAATGTTTCAGCAGTACAAAATGAAGGTGTTCCCCTTTTTCACTTTCATTACCTTGAATACCTCATGGGCTTCCAATCAACGTAACATCAGAAGCATATGGCTTGTTTATGAAGTATGCATGAAAGGACATAATATGGAAATATTTTTCCTATTATTGAGTAAACTGAAAAATTAGAACACAAATGATGACTTGAATTGATATTTGAAATCTGATCTTCACAAATTTTCCCTCATATCCCACCAGTAATTTGCCTGTCTATTTAATTCATTTTCATTATTAGGGAAAATATGACAGATCATCTTTTTTTTTTCAGCAATGTTAAAAGTAAAAAAACAAAGGATTTTACACACACACGCACAAAAAAAAAGCGGTTGGCCAGTTGGACACATAGTAAACATATGATTGCAATGCCTCTAAAAATTCCAGTATCAATCATAAAAGTTGAATCAAATAACACACTCTTCTGGGGGTACGGTGACAAGTAAGAGGGCGAGAACCTTACATTGAACTCTTCCGCAATATTTGGTCCAACCAAGAATATCTTGGTGTCCAGGCAGTCAACGGGGCCAAAGTCCTTCTTGAAGTTGGCGAAGTCGTCAAAGACCTTGGGGTAGAGGGCGGAGCTGACGACGTCGACGTCCCGTATCCTGGGGCCGTGCCTCTCCACCAGCTCCTTCTTGTGAGTGTCAAAGTCAAAGGGGGGCAGGGTCTCCCCCGGTCGGCCGTCGATGCGCACCTTGTCCTTCAGAACCTAGTCAAGGTATGAAGATGCAGTTTTCCAGCTTAAATTAGAGCATAAAATGCAGCCAGAGTATAATTTTGTACTTTAAATGCATAAATTGACAAAATTGTTGAATAAACGTGAACAGAAACACCTTCCTTCAAACAGCAGGAAAAAAAAATATATATATCAGTAATAATAATGATTACATGTATGCTCGCAGACTTACAAAACTTACGGGACCAGCAAAAAAAAGATGTCTCTCTTTTACTTGGTGTAATTTGAAGGTGATCAAAGATTCTTCTCCTCTTGAGATCTTTCACAAACAGGAGTAAAATGGGTGAGAACTTATCGTGCAAATATCATGAAAGAGGGGCTACGTATGTGCATACTCTAAATCAACCCAAAAGCAACTTGGTGGTTAATATTCTTGAGTGTCAGTATTGTTCTTCTCTCTGTTTCACCATCTTGACAGAGCTCTCATTTTTGAAAGAGGAAGCAAATATCACGGAAGCGTTAGATAGATGCTGGATCTGACCTTTGATCTAAGAGGTTCCGGGAAGCCCTGGTAGGGTTGCCCCAGGTATCCCTGCAGGAACTCCACCACAGACGACGGGAAGGAGAGCTCATCCGCTTTCTCCTCCACCTGCTCGGCCGTCAGGTTGTTCTGGACCATGAACTGGGCGAGGTCTCCCACCACCTTGGAGGATGGTGTCACCTTAATGACGAGACAACCAAACATCACGAGAGAGTGAAAACTTTTGTTGTATTCAATACGAGCAGGTAATGATCTCACTGTCAAATATCATCTTTGGCATGATGATCATAAAGCTGAGATGAGGTGATGGCCTTTCAAGAATTCAGATTACACTAGAAATAAGCTACTGATTCTTATCTCTTACCCACTCCAATTTCTAAGCATACTATGTTAATTAAGGCATTGTTATCTTAAAGGGGAAGGCTAGTAACTGATCAGTGGGAATCAGTGGAAATGCTGGGAGATGATTGTTCCAATCCTTATGGGATTCATTCAAGAGTTCATTGTACAGTGCCGACCGCGGGAAACGTCACACTTTTCCGAGATCTGGACGAGGCCACTGACGCGTATCCCCGCGGGTACCCGCGGGTATACGCGTTCAGTGGACGAGTCCATCCGCCCGCACGGATAATCCATCCTCGGGAATTTGCGTCTCGATTGACGCGGGTTGGACGAGGGTGGACGAGGGTGGACGAGGGTATTCAAGGGCACATTCCCGTTAAGCTTTATTTTGACCGCTCAATCAAAATACATTTCATGGAGTTCCGACTTTGCCCATTTTCATCAAATTCCGATTTCAGGGGCTTCTTTTCGATTTAATCACACTCTGATGTCCACTGCCTTGATTGTTCGCTACTTTCTAAAGAAGTACACCTGCGGAAGTTGTGCACATGCGTTCATCACTCAAGTATCAATAATTATTAGAACATATCGACATCGGTTACGATCATCTCGCTATTCACGACTTTTAACGACCTGCGCCACCAAAATTTCATTGCTGAAAATTCGGTGGCCCAATCGGGCTACAAAAAAAGTCGGATGTTTGCCTTTACTTTTGAAAATGAACAGCGGTAACAGTCGGCTCCGTAAGCCCCAAAAATGAATGTCGCATGTTTACTTTTGATTTTAGAAATGAATCATGGTGACATTTGACTCCGTATGATACTGGAATAAATACCGAATGTTTGCTTTGGCGTTCGGAAGTGAATGATAATATTCAACTCCGTAAGACGATAAGATAAATGCCGGATGTTTGCTCTTACGTTCGAAAGTAAATAGCAATAACATTCAGCTCCGGAAGATGCTTGAGTAGGCTATATGTCGAATGATCCCTTTGACGTTCGGAAATGAATAACCAAAATATTCAACTCCGTACGATGATAAAATAAAAGACGGATATTTGCTTTTACTTTCGAAAATAAATAGCAATAACATTCGGCTTCGGAAAATGCTAACGTAAATGTCAGATGATTGCTTTTACGTTCGGAAGTGAATAGCAGTAATATTCTGCTCCATACGATGCTAAAATAACTGTTGGATGTTTGTTTTTAGATTTCGAAATAAATAACAGTAACATTCAGGTGCGTTCGGTGGTAAAATTAATGTTCAATGATTGCTTTGATGTTCGGAAATGAATAACATTCAACTCCGTATATACGTTTATAAAATATACAATGTATATCTGATGTTTGCTTTTACGTTCGGAAGTAAATAGCAATAACATTCAGCTCCCGAAGATGCTAAAGTAAATGTCGAATGATCCCTTTGACGTTCGGAAATAAATAACAAAAATATTCAACTTCTTACGATAATAAAATGAATGACGGATGATTGCCTGTACTTTCGAAAGTAAATAGCAATAGCATTCGGCTCCGGAAGATGACAAAATAGATGTCAGATGATTGCTTTTACGTTCGGAAGTGAATAGCAGTAATATTCTGCTCCGTACGATGCTAAAATAACTGTCGGATGTTCGCTTTTAAATTTCGAAATGAATAACAGTAACATTCACCTGCGTTCGATGGTTCGGAAATGAACACAATAATATTCAACTCCGTGTATACGATGATAACATAAATGTCTGATGTTTGCCTTTATGTTCAAGAGTAAATGGCAATAACATTCAGCTCCGGAAGATGCTAAAATAAATGTCGAATGTTTGCTGTGACGTTCGGAAATTAATAACAAAAATATTCAACTCCGTATACTGAGTATACGATTTTGCGTTCGGAAGTGAATAGCAGTAATGTTCTGCTCCATACGATGCTAAAATAACTGGCGGATGTTCGCTTTTAAATTTCGAAATGAATAACAGTATACATTCAGCTGCGTTCGATGGTTCGGAAATGAACACAATAATATTCAACTCCGTGTATATGATAACATAAATGTCTGATGTTTGCTTTCATGTTCAAGAGTAAATAGCAATAACATTCAGCTCCGGAAGATGCTAAAATAAATAACGCATGTTTGTTGTGACGTTCGGAAATGAATAACCAAAATAACTCCGTATATACGATGATAAAATAAATGTCTGATATTCGGTTTTACGTTCGAAATATAACAATAACAATCAGCTCCCTTCGACTTTCGGAAATGAATGATAATAATATTCAACTCCGTACGATGTTTAAATAAATGTCGGATGCTTGCTTATAATTTATATTGCTATGTACTTTCGCAAATAAATAGCAATAACATTCGGCTCCGGAAGATGCCAAAATGATTAATGTCACATGATTGCTTTTACGTTTGGAAGTGAATAGCAGTTACATTCTGCTCCGTACTATGCTAAAATAAATGTCGGATATTTGCTACATGTGTATTACATTTCGAAATGAATAGTAACATTCGGCTGCGTTTGATGGTAAAAAACAAAACAAAAACAAAACAAAACAAAACACACACAAAAAAAAAAACTGTCTGATGTCTGCCTTGACGTTCAAAATTCGGCCCCATACGATATGATGAAATAATTGTCAGATGACTCATTTCACTTTCGCAAGTGGACAACAGTGACATTCGGCTCCGTACGATGATAAAATAGATGTCGGATGTTTGCTTTTATATTTGGAAATGACTAACTGTTAAATTCTGTTCCGTATACGACAGAGCTGCCAACCTTTCGAAGCACAAATTAGTACTCAGCAGCTCCAAAATTCGTGTTTTCCACCAGAATTCGTATTTTTTTTCAATCTCCCTCTTTTTGCTATGAGGCCTACAGGCTCTAAACATAACGTTATGACACATGCCGAAGCATCCAGCTGGTCACCAGCACGATAAAGATTCTAAACTACGCAATGTTCAGCGTTGATTGATTGCTTTCTCGCAATGTGTACAAGTGCAAGTTTGTACCTCCAAAATCTTTCTGGGCTGATTATGGAAGCTTCCATTTTCTAGCAGGTGACGGGGAATGCTTGATCTTCTCAAGAGAGCTTCTGTGTGAGCGGATGCAAAACTCTGTTCTGTGTTTCCAATTATGTACTATCAAAACATAATCATGCGTTGTTTTCAGGCTTTTTTCATTTTATTGGATTTTAAACATCAGTATTCTTCGAAGTATTCCAATTCCTTTTCCCCTGACTGGAATCGGAAAGTCTGCTATAACGATGATCGCAAAATGCCGCGCTGTGTGTGGAAGCGCCGATGTGGTGCAAACACGTGGCTTCATTTTCAAGTTTAAATGAATGCGCCATGTGCTCCTGCCTATAAGAGGTTACTGCAAGTTCGATGGATCGAATGCGCCATAGCTGAGCTGAGCTGAGCTGAATGGCTTGTTTACGGTAAACATGCAATTTACGTTCGATATGAAGAAATCATTACGTCTTTCACGAGGGAAAAACACACAAAACAAACAAACAAACAAAATACACCCACGAACGAATGTTGATAGCCAAAACTTTGAAAAGTAATAAGCAGTTTTGATGCGCGTGAACTGAAATTAATTGTCCTTACACGTTGTATTTTGCTGTCTAACCAGGTGATGACTGCATCTCATTGGACCTTCTCGTAGTGAATTTGTCTGGGCATACGAGACCTTTCATGTATTTCTGTGATTGCATTTTTAATTGACTAATAATCAATCCTTTTGTTATTGTTCAGGGAACATTAGATATTCGATCAAGTACACTATAATCGACTCTTCGATGTTCCCTACTATGCGCCAAAAGAAAGGCTATAGACATAGAATCATGATATCTTTGGAATTATTCCTTTAATTCAACTAATGAGCTGGTTCTTCGATCGATATTTCCAGGATACTTAAGGGCTTTTTACACTTGTGTTTCTTAACCCCGGACTTTCTCTGACCCAGGACTATCGTTAGTCCCGTACCAATTTTTTCAGCTTTTTACACTCGCCAATTAGTCCCGTACTATCTCTTGTCCGGGGCTAAGGAGAAAACTGACCTTTTTACACTCGTCTTTCTTAGCCCCGGACTTTCCAAACCACATGAATATTCATAATTACGCTGTGTACTGTACACGTACACGCACGCACCGGCAGCACTTGATTACCTCGTTTCTGATTGGTCAGTGAGGGTCGCACTTCGTCTCCGTCGCTTAGCCCAGGATTATTTTTTCGTTCTGTTTACACTCACTTGCTTGGCACCGCAATTGCGGTGCTAGCACCGCAATTGCGGTGCTAACCCCTGCTATTTTGCAGGGCCAGATAGTACCGTACTATCGGTGGGGCTAGCCCACTTTGGCAAAAACGAGTGTAAACAGAAAGTGGGCTAAGGATAGTCCCGTACTATCGGTGGGGCTAAGGCCCCCCCTTAGCCCCACCGATAGTCCGGGGCTAAGCAAAAATTTGCAAGTGTAAAAAGCCCTTTACACGCTGTTTATTCCAATGCGCGCATTCTTTCGTCTGGCACGCACCTGGGTGTGGCACCTGCTTTTGTGGAAATTTCCACAAGGGAGAGGGGTGGGGTGTCAAGTTTCTTCGAGCCGAAGAGACTGCATACACAATCTCTTCGCTTTTATTTATTGTCATTCGTGTTTTCGCCTTATTCTTTGCTGATATTGAACATTTAGATTTAACTTTACGAAAGTTGCTATAGCACATGGTTCGTTTTGTTGTGAGGTGTACGTAATTTCTTTTTTTTTATCATTCTTGAGAGGGGAAAGAAGAGTAAGGGGGAAAGAAGACTAGAGGGAAAGGGAAATAAAACAAACGTCACGTACGCTAAGCATTCACAGGAAGCCGTCTTTTTACACCAGTCACCAGCATAGTTATCATCACTATCAGACATCACTCAAGATCATTTCAGCCTTTTCCTATGATCAACATTAAGAAACACGCATAATCCCTCGAGATAAATACCTAGGAAACTCATAGTTACGTTCAGACGGCAGGCCCTAACCTCGAGGTTAGGAAACAAATACAAAGTATCAACACTTCCCAACAACACAAACATTTAGAAAAGACAACAAATAGCACATCGAAGCGGCTGGGATCAAACTCCGTCGCTTCGATTGCAGCGAAGCGGAGAAATCGTCGGTACGAAAATAACAGTGCGAGACACTAAGAGAATAACGTTTAAATACTTCAAAGTATAAAGGGAACAGATAAAGTGATATAAAATGTAAGAAATCGTACTAAACGAGGTGTGAGAAACGACGGAAATAAAACGAAGTTTAGTAGTAAGCTTAGGCCCTAGCAAAAGTTTTGCAGCACCGAAAGCTACGCGAAAATAAACACACATATAAAACTCGGTATTGCGACGAGATCCTATGGGATCAAGTCAATAAACGATACAAAACAAAGGAAATTGATTTATTTTGACGGGAAAATAGTTTGTTATAAGTATTCTGTTATATGAAATCTCCTTTAATAGGCCTAGAAATAATCGAGTTTCCACGATACTCTGGAAAGAAAGTTCGAACGCTTTTCACCTGCACATATGAATATACTGCAGAGGGCAGTGCACATCAGTCATCAATACACGAACAGAAACTCACCTCTACAACTTCCTCGCAGAAAATGATGCAATAGCGTTATAAAAAAAACACACAACACTCTAAAAATCATTTCGTACTTGGGAGGCAAGGGACAAGAGGATGAAAAGAAGAGAAAAAGAAGCAGACATTGCACAACGGGACGCTTTCACCCCGCCTCATACGGTACTGTAGTGGCAGCTGGCTACCGTACATGTAGACACTCCCCAGCCGGCCGGCCACACATTGGGATACCACGGCGATCCATGTAAACATCCAGGGTCCGTAGGCGACAGGGATTCACGCGCGCGAAGTTCTGTTCGGTGTACACAGTACGCAAGCAGCGATATGCGTGTGCGCACATTTTTCTATTCAGCGCTTTCCACATACGGTGCGTACGCAATGCATCGATATCCCAGCTGAATACAGATAACATGGCACATGCGACGTGCGTTTGCGATATTTTTACCCATCATTTTTCCCCACTGTGAATTCGTACTTTCTAAGGACGTTTTCATATTGTCGTATTCCCTTCGATTTTTCGTATACGAATTTTTCGGAACGGTTGGCAGCTCTGGTACAATGCTAACATAAATAACAGATTATTGCTTTCACATTTGAAAATGATTAACGGTATACATAGGCTCAGTATGATGCTTAAATAAATAGAGGATGTTTGCTTCACATTCGGAAATCAATAAGGGTAACATTCAGCTCCATAAGATGCTAAAATGAATGTCGGTTGTTTGCTTTTATACAGTGTATTTGAAAATGATTAACGGTAATATTCGGCTCCGTAAGGTTCTAACATACTATAGTAAATGTTGGATGATTGCTTTTACAATCAGAAATGAATAGCGGTAACTTTCGGCTCTTTACAATGCTAAAACAAACAATCTGGAAATGCTCCCACTTTCTCATCCCAAAAGTAAGCTATGACCACCTATATAGGCATCAACTTTTATAATTATCTATAAGCCTATTTGCTAAATCTTAGAATTCAGAATAATGGTGATAAGATGATCTACTTTTGTATTCATTTATTTTAGACATGGGTACCTGTCACGTCAGTAATGCTTAATAATTGTTTTTAGTAGGACCGATTTAGTTTTTCCTATGTTTTTCTTGATTTTTTTGGCCACCAAAAAAAAAATAGAAATCAATGATTTTGGTGGTCAAAAATAAAAATTAGTTTGGAGCCCTGCGATATCATTGGGCTCATCATTACTTAATCTTTCCCATGATACGCTAATATTTATATCATCAATCTGCCGACGTCATCCGACAATTCATGATTAAAACCTTTTTTTTTTTTCATCGTCCGTAACCCAACTTTGAACACAGACAGGGTGTTCTTTCTCATTCTAGAGTAATGAAGGAGCGCACTTTCGGCTGTGATCTAAGTCCTATTATCGATGTCGCCGTTTAGTGATCTAAACTTCAGCTTTGCTGAACTGTTCAATGTCTTGAGCAGGAAGCGAAAACAATGGCTGGACTAAGGAACCTTCGTTTTTAAAAGGGGGAAATAGAAACAAAAAACAACACTGAAACCGAACAGGCCGGCCGAGCATTGTTTAGGTTAACCACGCGTGGTGATAATCGCGCCCATTGATCGCTCTGTCCAGCTGGCTTAACCCTATTCTAACTGGGAGGAGTTTTTACTGGGGTGACCCCCCCCCCCCCCCCCTTCAGATCTCGGCCACCGATCGCGCGATCGCTGCGAAATTTTTCCTGAAGATAGAGCTGGATGTCAACTACAAGATTACATGGTCATACAATAGAAAAATATTGCCTTTCTATTTTTAATAAATTGATGCAAAGTTGTGCATGAAATCATATTTTCACCTATAACTCCATAAAAAAGACTGAAGTATTGCTAAATTTTTGTGTCAAAATTCCTCAAGACATATAAACCAATTTTCATTTAAAAATAAAGCACAGTCAAAACCAATTTCTTTTGTTTTTTTTTTGTTTTGTTAATTTCTTATGTATTTTATTGTTTTTTCGACCTTGTGTTTTCTGTTGTTTTTCAAAATTTGTTGCAGGCACTTTTTCAGGCTTATCTACACTATATAGAATTGATTAATTTCAATGGTTCAAAGATGAAATACTATAATTTATATCAATTTAACCCCAAAAACACAATTTACATTCAATTTGCACACGATATCATGAATTTGAGCTGTTTTCCGGTTGACATGCATTTGCATAACATTACGTAACTTCAGAACTGTGTACTCAGACGTCGCAAATTTGGTCTCAAAATATGCGGAAGACTTCAATGAAAAAAGTTGTGAAACGACGCGGCAAAATCTTTGCTCGTTGCAGAATCGTGACGCGAAACGTGGGGGGGGGGGTCAATTTGACCCCCCCCCCCCCCCCCCCAGTTAGAATAGGGTTAAGAGTATGCATATTGACCAAAAATAGAGGGATGCTAATTTACTCTTACAAGCTATCGCTACTATTTAAGTTGAAAACTGGAACTTTCTGAAAGGTTAAAGATGATCGTAAAATCAGTTCTGGCTACAGGATTTTATAATAATTATAATAGCATACAACATGTACCAAGTTTTCATCGTTTACCTGTCTTATCACTCCAAAGCAGTTCAGCTTAACTGTTGGCTTATAGAAGTGATCATCAATCGGTAAGGATTAGTCAGATGAATTCATGAATTCTCTTTATGCATCACGGCTAATCGAACTATTCAACATCGTTGAAGTAACCATACTTTTTTATTTTCATAGTTCAAACTATTTCTTAACATTTATATGCAAAACGAAAGTACTCTACACGTTTTTCAAAATGCTCAGATGTAGTGAGTCAATTCCACAAAGATTGCATTACGGCAACCTTTACTGACCTAAACAAGTTTTCTATAGAGCTATCAGTTCTATTATAATGGCATTCTGATAACTTCGACTGCGTTTTGAAGTCGTACCGAGCACAGCATTCAAAACAACGGGTTCCTCAGGTCCTCTTTAGGTACTGGTATACTTGCTAAAAGCATTCTCTTTAGCTTCCATTGACAACAACATGGGAGGAGAATGGAAGCGATCAACTTTCTCGGTAAATGAGGCTTTTCGTATATAGCACGCATTGCGTGCCTCTTTCTTTTTTCTGTTTCTGTTGTTTCAAACTACAATGCAGCCGACACACAACACAAACACACCAAAGTTTACATTCAGGCAACCGTATTTTGGTATTGGTTAGAATCGAATTATATCTGTCTTGTGATTGGCTAATTATCTGTAGCAAAAACAAAACAAAACAAAACAAAACAAAAACAAAAACAAACAAACACAAAAATGCTGAAAACTGCTTATCGAATATCAGTGGCGTGCCAAAGGAGTAAAATGGAGTCTATACTCTAAAGGGGCCTGAGCTTTTGATTCCAAAAGAATCTTCGTCAGAGGCAAAATGATAATCAGGCAGGGAAAGCAATCACATTATATAGAAGTTCACACAACACGAACAGTCAGGGACAGGCTAGGGACACGGAACAAAGAAAACAAAAGGAGAGGATGGGAGGTCATGGGCAAGGAGGCCAACAGGTGAAGGGAGGGGGATTAATGCAGGAGGGTGGATAGACAAAAGGCATAGGAGGGTCAGTGATAATCCTGAGTGCCATGGGGGTGCATCCATTTAAGAATGAATTTTCTCACACACCCAAGCTGTCGCCATTTATGTGTGTGCGATGAAGCGTTAACGCCGTCGCTATAAAGCAGGACTGTTGCATCATGGGGGGGGGGGGGGGGAACGGGTTGTGAGCTTCAACATAACCTGAACTTTAAGGGCGATTTTCTTTTTTTTTTTTCTTCTTCTTTTATGACTTCTAGGGATGCGGAAAGGGGTTGTTTTATGTATTATTGTAAAGATAAAACTATACAATGTATGTAGAATTCAAGTATTTATATATACATGTGTAGACATGCCTAAAATTTCGTTTACTGCGACATACGCATTTCGACCGAGCGCATCACGACCTGTATGGACTACGCACATGTATTCTTTTATCTTGCGCTCTGCTTTTGTGGGAATTTCTTCAAGCATAGGTGTCAGGTTTTCCTACGTTACGTCTGCGGTCATTAATTCCATATTTGTTAGTTTGTCTGCTTTCTTATTCTGTGTTTATGCATTTTACTTGAACTTAAAGGTCTAGACATTTCGTTTGCTAAATGCACGCGAGTCACGTTGCATTGTATGATGTATTTTGTTTCGTTGACCATTCATGAGAAGCGTTTCTTTGAGCAAACTCTCTTTTCACACCAAAATCACTTATAGAAGGTAGTCATCCACATTGGTTATCAAAATAATAATTCCGTCATTTTCCTTTCGTTCAGAAACAGGAATCAGAATTCTCAACACGTCATCCACATTGGTTATCAAAACAATTCCGTCATTTTTCCTTTCGTTCAGAAACAAAAATCTGTTATTCTCAACACGTTATTACAAAAATTAACATCTCACAGCAATAATAGGGCCTACTATATTATAGAACCAACTCATCGCAGCAAAATGACACATTACGGTTACGAGGACATACACAATGCTTGAACAAATTACTTTGCTTCAAAATGTAGAAACAGATGAAATGACATAACAAGAGAAAGGGCGCACCGAAAGAGGTACACTGTATCAAGATCAACTAAGATAAACTCTAACAAAAAAGAAGAAGAAGGAGGAAACTATTCCCCCCCCCCCCACACACACACACACGCACACACATACACACAAACGAGTAGATACACAAAGGTCATATGTTTACCTTTGGGAGCAGTGATTTAAAAGATGTTTTAGATATCACATGTGATGCATAATAGGTCCGTTGTGCAAAGCATCCTACATAATTTTTTGTAATAAAGCCTAGAATATAAGGAGATATCAGTATTTCTCTTATAGATTGTAAAGAACCTTCGGAATTAGGACCTTTGTTTCATTTTCGGATTAACGAACCTTCGGCATAACGAACCTTATTTCATTTTTTGATAAATGAACCTTTGGAATAACAAGTTACAAACCTCATATTTTCGGATTAACGGACCTTCGGAATAGCGAACTGTAACCGTTCACATAGTGTACTGTATTTTCGATCATACGGATTCAATTTTTTTTTCCAGCAGTTGTTTCTATCCCTATAACTCACATTTCAGAACTATGGGGGTTTTGTTTCATGTATACGTGGTGAATTAATACGCCTTCAATGCAAGAGCAAAAACATGGGAAAGTTTGAATGCTTTTCACGTGCACAGATTCTGATAGGTATTATCCCGTAACAGGGGCGGATCCAGGAATTCCGTAAAGTGGGGGCGCGTTTACAAAATTAAAGGGAGGCGCTCGCACCCCTCCCCCATTTTTTTTTTTTTTACATTTCTTTTGTTTCAACAACAAAAAAATAAAAATAAAGGGGGAGGGCGGGCGCCGGTTGCGGTCCTCCCTGGATCCGCCCCTGCGTAACCAAGTAAGTTTGAGAGAGAAAAGTTTGAGCCAAAAACACAGCGTTGACGTGACAAGTACTACCACAAATTGCATAGTACACAGTACGAGAAAGTATACAGCACGAGATCTCTAGTTTGATTTTCATTTCGCTTCGAATAGTAGACGAGCAGTGACAATCCGTCAAAGTGCTAACTACAGCTAGGGCCTAGCGGCACAGTTTACAGGTCTACCTTCTGTTCACTGCATGGTACACATAAACAAGAACAAAAGCGTTTTCTTCTTTTGCATGTTAGCATGGGGACGATAGTGAATTAAGTTCACCAAGATTCAATGTTTGTAAACAAGAAAGCAGCGCGGAGCAAAGACCTCAGATCGTTGTTATAGCACACGTGCATCTATTGTGGTAACATTTTAATCAACGCACTAACACCATCTGAACATACTCAACGATCATGCCACACAATCACTGTGAAGGGGAAATGTTCAGCAACAACAAGAGCACGAGTATGTAGCCTACCATATACTGCACGCGCATTCATTCCGTGAGTGCCAAACACAAGCTAGAAACACACGCAATAAAGAAACATCGCAAGTTCGTGAACTGAGGGACCCTTTTTTTGTCTTATATCTTAACAAGATAAAGACGTGATTTCGGGTGCTGTTCGTTATTCCGAAGGTTCGTTATTCCGAAGGTTCGTTTATCCGAAACACATAAATTCCCTAAACCATAGAGGTTCGTTAATCCGAAAACGAAAAAAGGTTCGTTAATTCGAACATTTGCGGCGTTATTTCGAAGGTTCGTTAATCCAAAAATGACATAGGGTTCGTCATTCCGAAGGTTCGTTAATCCGAAAATGAAATAGGGTTCGTTATCTCGAAGGTTCGTTGATCCGAAATGATATAGGATCCGAAATGATATAGGGTCCGTAACGAGCCTTCGAAGTAAGTCGAGCTTTGTTTCATTTTCGGATTAACGAACCTTCGGAATAACGAACCTTATTTCATTTTCGGATTAACAAACCTTCGGACTAAAGAACCTTACTAACGAACCTTCGGAATAACGAGCTGTAACCGTGATTTCATATCCAATTTGTTTAATTGGACCTTTTAAAAGCTATGACTGTATCGAATCATTGAGAGCAATGAAATTTAACGGCCTTCTGTCCGCCGTATCAAAAGTGTGATGATAAAGGGGATGTGCGCATTGTCATTCGAAATACATGTAACTACATGTAACTCTACATTTAAGTAATTAGTCTGATTATTATATAGAAACTGATTTTGGGATTGATAGTCACTACTGACAGTTTTTATTCTCGTAAACGGCACCTGTCAATCTCACAGGCGTCAAGTCGAAGCACTCACACGTCATGAATTGACCATAACGTAAAAACGACAGAACTCTACACACAAGAGTTCTGTGATAAAAACACGCTGGGCACACAAGATGAGTATGTTGGAACCACATGGCGCACTCACTGCTGGCAGGGCAAGCACGTGCTTTGCTCATCGAACTGATCGTTTTTCATAATATCGCTGCACAGCAGAGATTCGTATTCCAATGCACAGTAGGCCTACTCTCTCTCTCTCTCTCTCTCTCTCTCTCTCTAAAAAAAAAATGAAAACATTCACACTTGAAGGGGTGGATACATTTAAAACGGAGTCAATTTAGAGTGAATTTGGAGTGAATTTTGAGTGAAAATGTTCATTTTCACTCGGAGTGACCTCCGGGATCACTCGAAGATTTTGGAGTGCTATTGATGTAGCGCGATTCCGCTGCTTAAATGCATTCAGTTTTGCTCATAATCATTGATTTCATCCTTCTTTTTTTTTTCTTGGAAAGCAAGCACTCCTTAAAGAGGGAAAACCCCGATTGGACAAATTGCGACGTAAACATGCATTGACATAGTTATGTGATACGTATAAACAATTTATCATGAAAGGAGAGAAGGGTACCTACAGTACATGTATCCAAGATAAACATTATGCATGCACGTGTAGTACCACTTCTCGGGGACTCGAGTGAAGTTAAACGCAGCTTTGTTGATTACATAATGCCACTCTGGTGGTTTCGCCATACCCTTCTCTCTCTCCTACGTTTTCTTTGTTTTCTCCCTCTCTTTGTCTTTTTCTTTTTTCCCTACAAATCGTGTACTTTAAGAATAGACAGACGGTGTTAAACTTCAACTCAAGTGGCTTCTTAAGATCTGCGCCTCTTTCATCCATCTTAGGGACCGTGACACTATTGTGAATGACACAATTAAAAGCATCACACAAGGACTTTCACGCCTCGTTAGACCTTTAAGACTCAGATCTTTTTCTTTCTTTTTATGTGTGTGTGTGTGTAGACGTGGACGCCATTGGGAAATATCAAGCTCGAGACAATAAGTGGCCACTTACAATATAATGACCGACCGATGTTGAAGGTAGATTAAATCAGTAACTAAGTCAGAAATTGGGAAACCAGTAAATAAATAGGCAGCGATCGACACTTCGACGGTTTGCCAATCTAATGTGCAGCGATCGACGTCGAAAGTGTCAATCAAATACGTTATTTACGGTCGACGTCGAAGGTTGATAAAATCAGTAAGCAGCGATCGATGTCGAAGGTTGATAATCGGATGGGTGCTGTTCGTAATATTCCGAAGGTTCGTAATTCCGAAGGGTCGTTAAATTCGAAACACACAAATTCCCTAAACCTACAGGTTCGTTAATTCGAACGTTTGTGGCGTTATTCCGAAGGTTCGTTATTCTGACGATTCATGAATCCGAAAATGAAATTAACGGAACAATATACCTTCTGAATAACGAATCTTCGGACTAGAGAGCCTTCGGAATAACGAACATCGGAATAATAGCTACCGATTTGTAAGGTTGATGAAATTATTAAATAGCGACCAATGTCCAAAGTTGATTAGGTCATACCGTCCGACGTTAGTGATCGAGAAAACTATAAAGTAGCGGCTGATGTCGAAGGTTGATAAAATAAGGACAATTAAATCAAATAGGTATAGCGTCCATAATGTCGAGATCAAATAAAATTGAGCAGCAACGAAGTGTCGAAGGTTTATGTAATCAACTTGGTATCGCACGACGTCGAATGTTAAGCAAAATTATCTGATTTATCCGACATTTGTTTTAGCATTGTAAAGAGGCTAAAGTTACCGTTATTCATTTCTGATCGCAAAAGCAATCATCCAACATTTACTAGTATTTTGACACCTTACGGAGCCGAATGTTACAGTTAATCATTTTCAAATGTTAAAGCAAACAACCGACATTCATTTTAGCATCTTACGGAGCTGAATGTTATCCTTTTTCATTTCCAAACGTGAAAGCAAACATCCGCTATTTATTTTAGCATCTAACTGAGCCGATTGATACCGTTAATCATTTCCAAATGTAAAAGCAACAATCTGTTATTTATCTTAGCATCGTTCGGAGCAGAACATTACCGTTATTCATTTCCAAATTTAAAAGCAAACATCCGACAATCATTTTAGCATCGTACGGAGCCGAATGTTACTGTTTTTCATTATGAACGTCTAGGCAGACATCAGACATTTACTTTACCATCAAACGCAGCTGAATGTTACTGTTCGTCATTTCGAAATGTAATAGCAAATATCCGACATTTATTTTATTATATGGAGCAGACTGTTACTGCTATTCACCTCCAAACGTAAAAAGCAATCATCTGCCATTTTCTGGGCATCTTCCGGAGCCAAATGTTATTGCTATTTACTTTCGAAAGTAAAAGCAAACACCCGACATCTGTTTAATCATCATACGGAGTTGAATATTAGTGTTATTAATTTCCGAACATCAAAGGGATCATTCGACATTTATTTTAGCATCTTCCGGAGCTGAATGTTATTGTTATTTACTTTTGAACGTAAAAGCAAACATCCGGCATTTATTTTTATCATCGTACAGAGTTGAATATTATTGTTATTCATTTCCGAACGTCAAAGCAAAGATCCGACATTTATTTTAGCATCTTCCGGAGATGAATATTATTGGTATTTACTTCCGAAAGTAAAAGCAAACATCCGACATTTATTTAATCATCGTACGGAGTATTATTGTTATTCATTTCCAAACGTCAAAGGGATCATTGGACATTTGCTTTAGCATATTCGGGAGCTGAATGTTATGGTTATTATTTTACTTTCGAACGTAAAAGCAAACATCCGGCAAATTACTGATACTTTTCAAAAGATTTTCGCGGATCGATTTCAGCTAATTTCCTTCATGTAGCCGATGGTTGACGGGAGAGTTTGATTTTCGTATCATTAATTCCGCGCTGGAGCGCTCGGGCAAATGCGGGTGTTTAGACGAGCGTGAAAGTGCGGGCGACGTCCCTCGTCTGTACGCGTCCAAACGCCCGCGTATTACCTAGTACGCCCGGACGAAAGGGCTTCCCGCATTTGCCCTAGGGGTTTTTGTGACGTTTCCCGCGGTCGGCACTGTATATCTATTGTTGTGTGAAAATGATTTGCTCCAGAACGGTCTCATATTCAAGTAATGTGCAGATTAATGCTCCGTCACTGACCAGGGACGCTAACCTGGAAGCATTAAACTGCACATTACTTGAATATGAGACCATTCTGAAGCAAATCATTTTCACACAACAATAGATATACAATGAACTCTTGAATGAATCCCATAAGGATTGGAACAATCATCTCCCAGCATTACCACTGATTCCCACTGATCAGTTACTAGCCTTCCCCTTTAATCTGGGCTATTTTCTCTAGCATCAGGGTATCTTACATCACAATCTATAAGTGACAGAGGCAACTAAACATGATTTTGAACAATTTGAAAACATCATAACCCTACAGTCACTGTTGTTCTTGTCAATGTTGTTCGTTTTGTTTTTTTTCCACGAGCAGCTCTGTGTTTTACTGGCAGGTGATGCAAGTATTCACCTGGTACATAGTTACACACTTTGTCACTGGTACAAGCCTATTGCTTTAGGGTTCTTTTTATTTCAAGCATTTACCCTATCTACATACATATCGTGTCACTGAACACACAACCAGTCTCACCATACATAAATAAAGTATTGCATGTTACAATCATGGCAAATAATACAATCATGGCAGGGTCACAGACTTCAGTTCAAAGTCTAGGCCATAATGGTCAGACTTCTGGTCTACCATTACGATGCTTCATCCTTGCCATCTAATCCTCCTTGGTTACAGAACCGAGACTATGTTGCACCATCAAAACAGGTATCAGGCTTGCTACAAAAGGATTAGGATGCTCACCCTAGATGAACCCTAAACTGTACACAATACTGTTGGAGCCAGTTCTTTGACAATTACCCCCTGGACAACTACCCCAGACCCTTCCTCTGACCCTAACCCTAATCCTGAACCTAATCCTAACCTTAATCCAAATTCTAACTCTAAACTTAACCCTAACTCTAATCTTTACTTTGGGGGGTGGGGGGGGGGGGGGGGGGCGAGTAATTGTCCTCTGGGGTAATTATCTTCAGGGGTAATTGCCCTGATACGAAGGAGCCTCCATCCCTAACCACTCACTTTGATCAGGTCCCCGAGCAGCCGGTTTGCCTGGACGTAGGCCTTCTTCACCTCCTCAAACTGACTGCCTAGCCCAAGACTGAAGGCCTGGAACTGGAGGTTAGTGTACTGCCCTCCCGGGATCTCGTTGCGGTAGATGTCGGCGTTGCCGCTCTTCATGGTCACGGTGCACTCGAAGGGGGCGTAGAGCTGGCGGGCCACCTCCCAGTAGGCGCTGTACTTGAAGACCTCTTCCAGGGGGACACCTGTTAAGCAAGATCAGCACTCCACATTGGTCTCATTCCATAATAAGAATGAGATAAATACAAGTGAATTTGCTACAAAAAGCATGACTTTTAATATTATCAAAAGATACAAATCTTCTTCTGTTCATTTTGCCTCCTTCAGTCCTGAGATTATTGCAAATTTTCTCTACAGAGAACCCTACGTTTGCAGCCCAAGCATCCCAATATGGTCAGCCTTTAACAAGCACATCGTAGTGAAGTCAATCAATGTCTGTTAATCTTTACACCAACGTGGCATACACACATGACAATGTCGGAAATAGCAAAGTCTGACGACCAGACTTTGGGTCATCATGGCTGGAAGGTACACACATATTTCCATTTCACTCTCTTTCACTTGATCCTTATTGGAAGACCACATTTTTATGTCTTGAAGACGTTCTGTATGACTAACAAAGCAACTGCTGAGTCTCAACATTATTGTATAAGTGGAAATTTTTGCACACATAATTTTTTGCTCTTGGCCAGGTGATCTGAATTTTGCATGTTTCTAATTTTACCAGTCGTAACACTTGAGCAAGCACTTAAAACACCTCATCACAGCTACAGCAGCTAAGGGTTTTGGCAGGACATATTACGGTAAAAGATGACTGGGCAGCATTACAACAGCCAAGTCACTCATGCTATATGACTAGCAAATGTGAAACAAATAACATCAGCAGATATATCTCGCCAATATACCCACCTTGGAACCAAAGATTTAAAATAACAGTATACATAACAAGCATAAAATTCAAGCGCTTTTATTCCTCCACTAGTTTCATGCTGTGCAAAATGCACAAAAATTTCTAACCTACGAAAAATTCTGTATTTCTAAAGTACTAGTTTGACTGATCCTGCCACTCACCAGTGTCCATGTTAGTGCCTTCCAGAGCGGCCACGATGGCACCCATGCTGGGTTGGGACGTCATCCCGGACATCGAGTCCACTGCCACGTCCACCACGTCGGCCCCCGCCTGAGCTGCTGCCAGCATGGCCGCCACTCCAGCACCGGAGGTGTCGTGGGTGTGGATGTGGATGGGCATGTCGGGGAAGCGGTCTCTCAGAGCGGATACAAGAATGGTGGCGGCCTTTGGTTTCAGGAGACCTGCCATATCCTGGGGTTCAAAGACAAAGTTACAATTTCACAGTTTAGAGAGTAAACTGGTGTCACCTCATCCTAAATTACAAACCGACCTTCTGGATCCATTACTGTCAAAATTCATTTCATTCCAACCATCTTTGCACACACAGTCCAATAGCTTCTCAAAATCTCATCAATGATTTCCTAACTTACCTATATTTGGGCAATCATAAAGACAGTTACTTGAGACAAAGAGTCTTCAAAGTTTATTTACACATATTTATCTTCAAATTTCAGACAAGTAATGGCAATAACTTCATAGCTTTGAGAGGCATACCAAAAACCGAAAATGTCAGAACATCATATGGTACAAACTGGATTAATTTCTTACCACTGACATACACCTTTGAATTTTTTTTTAATTTTATTCACAACCCTACAAGCACAAAATAAGATGTATGGGGGTGGTACATATGAAAAACAGAAAAAACAAAACTTGCAAATGACACTCACTGCCCACCCACCCTCACACACAAACACACATACATACACACAAATGTACACATTAAGTACATTGTACATGCAGAATGAAAAAAGACTGACACATGCACAAATGCCCAACAAGGACATTTTAACCCATGCACACCACACACTAACATGCACATCTTACTCACACACACACATTCACATCCATACACATACATACAGACGTATTCAAACACACTCATAAACAAACTTACACGAGCACACACACAAAAGGAAACCTGTTTACACCCAATACAGGTACCTTAATGCACAGGATGTGGGTTCCAGCTTTGACCAGCTCCGTGGCGAGATCAAGGTAGTAGTCCAAAGTGTACTTGGTCTTGGTGGGGTCTGACACGTCACCGCTGTACGAGATGGCAGCCTCCACCACCCCACCAGATGCACCGGCCGCCTCCATGCCAAGGATCAGGTTGGGGAGGTAGTTCAGACAGTCAAAGACGCGGAAAATGTCCATCCCGCTCTTGTGGGCCACTTCACAGAACCTGCAAATCAGAAATATTATACAAATAGTGAATGGTCACGAGTGCAATGGTATGAGATTTCGCACGAGGTGAAAGATAGAGGCGCTCTATTCAACGAGGCGAAGCCGAGTTGAATAGTGCGCCTCATCTTTCACCGAGTGCGAAATCTCGTTCCACTGCACGAGTAAAGACCATACACTATTTGTTTTATACAACGTCCAAGTAGATCTTTGTTATTTGGTTGGAGGATTGTTGGGTAGGTCTAAGTAGGCCTAGAAGTCTATATATGTATGAAAAATATAGCCATACAGTACTTACATGTGGATCCACTGCGATTCTCTTTCTGGCTTGTGCAATCAGTGTAGTTACAGGTCTAGCGCTCGTACATTAGCACTACGTAGGCCTATATACGTGCATCCGCAATGTACCGCACACGTACACTGCGCTAGCTGCATGCGATCCTCAATATGCAACACACAGTACATGCAGTACCGTACAATTTCTCGAACCGTGGAATAGAGCGAAAAAATCGAACCAAGTTGCACGCAAAAATAGAACCTAAATTGCACGGCGCGTTGAATGGAGTACTTATTGAATATCATGTCACCAACAATCCTCCAATCAAATTACAAGGATCTACTAAGACGTTGTATAAAACAAATTAAATGACGGCTGACCTTGAGTCTTCTTGTCCATCACTTAAGAGAGATATTCACCAAAATTTGAAGGAGAGCATGTTTTTTTTTTTTGGGGAGAGGGGGGTAATTGAGATAGAAGTGGTGACTGAAAAGCAATGGATCGCTAAATATGTGACTTAACATCTGATTAATGATGTCACAGCTCCAGAGATGCCAAGGTCAGAGAGCAGCAAGGCGTGAGATTGCCCAGATTACATCGTAATCTCACAGGTGTGGGAGGGGTTCTACCCTCTTCCATGGTCAGGAGCTTCAGCATTTTGAATCTGTAAATTGTGCAATCTTGTGTACACTGAATAGATTATTTAGGCTTATTCTAGCAAAGCAATACGTTCATTTCAAAGATTTTACGCAATTTCAAACTCAGTACTAATGTCTAAATGCAGCTTGACAAACACACACAAAAACACAGGAAAAAAAAAAAAAGAACTGCACAACACATATCAAAGAGATGCTAACAATCAGCAAACACTCTTTTCTTACAACCAACAATTGCGCTTAAACAGAAACAGCAACCAGTAAACTCATTACAAAGCTTTTTTTTAAAGGATATTTTCATTCTACAAAATCAAAATTTTGTTGTTTCGGTTGGTTTGGAATTATGCTGCTATCAAAAAAAAAAAAAAGGGGGGGAGTAAAGCCCTCTTGATCTGACATACTTCTTATTCTCTTGCGCCAATTTTGTTTTTTCCTCCTAACTTTCTTGTTCCAGAACCTTTTGCCATGGGTGTTCAACAAGCACCGACTGTGGGGGAACTACTTACTTGTAGACCACATTGTCTGGGTAGCTGGTGTAGCCGACAGCATTCGCCCCCCTGAGCAGCATCTGGAATGGTATGTTGGGGACGAGCTTTCGAAGGGTCTCCAGTCGTTCCCACGGACACTCGTGGAGGAATCGCATCGCTACGTCAAACGTGGCACCTGCAAAAGGATCACCCGTCATCATCATACTACTATTAGCATTGTCTCAATATAAATTCTATTGAGTATTCAGATTCACATGATTATGTGTTTGACTGACTGAACTGATTTAAAAGTTATTCTCAGCATTATATTCATTCAAAGTGACATTGTTTATGTATGATATTTGATGGAGATTGTCTGGAACCATTCCTAACCCGTATCTTCATATCATGACACTTTGATCTTTGTATATGTTTTTTTTTTTTTTTTTTACTTACTTTGGAGAACATCTCACAGACTCAAAGGAATATCCAGGTGAAATGGCATTACAGCAATTAATTCAGTCTTGTTTTGCAAAACATGAATGCTTAAAGTGCATTTTGTCTCTTCTTCATTTCCAGGAAAAATCTGTAATTTAATGAGTTTTTATTGTCAATATTGGTTGTAGCACCTTCCAGGATCCTATAACATGTGAGTACATTGTCTACACATACAGGACACTAGGACAGATCTTAACACTAAACATTCTACCTCACACACTAACACTGAAGTAAAGCAAGGGTGTGGCATCAACCCCTCCCCCCTTAAAAATAAAAAGAACATTTTCACCATCAAAACAGATATCAAGACATCATTACTGATATCCAAGAGGCAAACTCACCTCCCCAATTCTCCAAGCTGAAGAGATTCTGGAAGTTGTGGGCCACAAAGGGTGAGATGTTCTTCAGGTCATAGGTCCTGACACGGGTTGCCAGTAGGGACTGGTGGGCATCCCTGTAGGTGGTGTCCATGAGCATGAGACCGGGATTGTTTCGCACCGCCTTGGCAAAGGCTTCTGGTCCCTCCCTCAGCAAGATGTCTCGGTGACCCGTGGGCGGGCTCTGGTCTACGGTGGGAGCAAAACCAGGTGATGTAGTACATGTTATATTTCTGTGACGCCAGACATCATTTACAAACTTCACAGTTGCCATGAATGATCAAGATCGTAGGTGACAAAATCAGTTGCTAGGAAGGCTACTAGGAGGACAAAGTTATAATACTTTTATTAGTGGAAAAATGAGCAAAGAAAATGGGATTCCATAGGGATACGAACCCAAGACCTGCGGATGCTAGCCCGGTGCTCCACCGACTGAGCTATAGAGAGCCCTAGTACCGTGTTCATCCCGGAAACATTAAATTCTCAATGCTCATATGGTCAGAAGCAGTGTGTATGTGTGTGACACACACGCACACACTTAAACCTGGCATAAACCTGAAGGATAATTCAACTTGGGATAAATGCGAGGGATCACTGAAGTGATGCAGCTTTTTAAGAATATAAGAAATGCAAACAGAAGGAATCTGACAAGAAATGAATACAATTTATTAGTGGAAAAATGAGCAAAGAAAATGAGATTCCATCGAGATACTTTTATCTGAAACATTTACAAACGATGCATCCCGCTATATTTACATCAAAAGGCCAATGGCAAGATTTGAGGAATGTATATTCTAACAGAAAGCAATACAACCAAAGGCAGATCTCAAAGAATATTACGGCATAACCGAGCACATATCGAGAAAGACAAAGCTACCTAAAGACCAGTGAGTCAGCTGTAAAGATGATGCTCATCTGAAAGAATCATAACGCAGCTATCTTGGTCACATGACTGTGAGTCTTCATAATATTTAAGTCTGTGTCCAATGTTACTTTTTTCATACTTGTTTATCTCTGGTAATCTACATATCAAAGATAGTCATATACAGTGTCAAATGTGTCTTTAATTGATCCTTATCACGGATAGTCAGTCTTCCCACTAGCTTCACAACTGACAAGATACACAACAGGGACATTATACTGTTAGGTATCATCTCGATTGTGAACACTTATCAACAAAGTCTTCCCACTAGCTTCACAACTGACAAGATACACATCAGGGACATTATACTGTTAGGTATCATCTCGATTGTGAACACTTATCAACAAATTCTCTCTTTGGTGAGGATTTCCCATTACCAGCTCCATTTTTTTTTTTTTTTTTTTTTTTTTTTTGGGGGGGGGGCGGCAGTACTATCACATAACTTTCTCCTCAGTGTAGATTGTCTGTAACATCAGGAAACAAGACACCTTCAAAATGCTCTCAGGCTCTGCAAAGTCAGACTTCAATATCTTGGGAGTTTGTCGTTTTCAACTTAAAGGGTACTTTTACAAAAGGCAAGAATACAGATTGATGGAAGAAATTTTACCTGCTTTTGTATGACTCAAGGGCTGCATAGAAGAATGTTTAAACAATTACTCCAACTTTATACTCATAACATTTCACAATGGCAAAGAATACAGCACATGTTTTATTTTTTTTATTTTTTGTTGTTGCAAACAATGGAAAGGCTGCATATAAAGCCCATGTTTCCTTTAACCCTATTCTAACTGGGCTATTTGAGACCAAGTTTTTACTGGGGGGGGGTCAATTTGACCCCCCCTTCAGATCTCGGCCGCCGATCGCGCGATCGCCGCAAAATTTTGCCTGAACATAGAGCCGGATGTCAACTACAAGATTACATGGTCATAAAATAGAAAAATGTTGATTTCATATTTTTTAATAAATTAATTATGCAAATTAACGCATGAAATCATATTTTCACCTATAACTCCATCAAAAAGACTGAAGGATTATTAAATTTTTGTGTCAGAGTTCCTCAAGACACATCAAACAATTTTCTTGTAAAAAAATCGCGGAATCAAAATCATTTTCTTTTGTTTTTTATTGTTTTGTTAATTTCTTATGTATTTTATTGTTTTTTTTGATCTTTTGTTTTCTATTTTTTTTTTGCCAAAATTTGTTGGAGGCACTTTTTCAAGCTTATCTACATTAGAATTGATTTATTTTAATGGTTAAAAGTTGAAATAATCTAATTTATATTAATTAAACAGAAAAACACAGTTTGCATTGGATTTGCACACGAAATCATGAATTTGAGCGGTTTTCGGGTTGACATGCATATGCAAAACATTGCATAACTTCAGAACGGTGTACCCGGACGTCGCAAATTTGGTCTCAAAATATGCGGGAGACTTCAATGAAAAAAGTCATGAAACGACGCGGCAAAATCTTTGCGCGTTGCGGAATCGTGGTGCGAAACGTCGAGGGGGGGGTCAATTTGACCCCCCCCCCCAGTTAGAATAGGGTTAAATACATGTATGCATGATTGGTACACCAACTGTCAGTCATGTGGGGTCACATGAACGGCTGGTGGATCAGGGTCTTTTCGACCTTAGCTCGAGAGATATAGGTAGAGCATTGCACAGATATATGCATACAAGGCATGGCAGATTAGGACACAAGTTCAGCTCCCTTCCACAGCACTATTAGGAGACTACAGACAGAAGGCAGCCATGCATTATAACCACAGCTATCAGCGCATTGCTAAGGATCTGAAGAGAGAATACAAGTACATAATGTCTGTCCATGCATGACCACAGATATCGCTGCACTGCTGAGAATCTGAAGAGAGAATATATAATGTATTTCCATGCATGACCACAGTTATTATGCACTGCTCAAGATCTGAAATGAGAATACAAGTCAGGCTAAAAATAGGCAGAATGGGTCTGTCCAACAGAGCAGAGCAAAGCAGTGACCAGGTTGGCTGCCAAGATGGATTGAAGTCTACATCAACCCTCGAAATACCCACTGGCCATGGGCAATTTGCCGCACATTACTGAACTACTAGTTGGTAGACAATACTTTTTGTACAGAAGAGTTGAAACTGAAACATAAGAAATACATATATATGGCATATATAAGTACACCTTGCTCAGGATAATTAAATTCAATGCTATGTAGCTAACTAAAGCACTAGTTGAAATAATGTGGAATAGACATGAATCTTGACTATTCAATATTTTTACCTACAAGTGACCACAATGTAGTAAATATCAATAGATAGATAATACATTTACATAATTATTCATAACTTGGAAAGAGATTGACAGCAAAGGAATCAGAGTACACAGGTGACAGGAATGATAAACTGACATCCAAATGCCAGAATGTTAGCTAGTAGTGCTAGATGCTCGGCAAACTAAATAAACGAACATGTTTAAAGTGCAAGAGAGTAAAACCACCAGAAGTACCGACAGAATGCATCAGCTCATCAATATTAAGAATGTACCTTTGCAAGAGTTTCCCCCGACACGCAGTAACTGAATTTGCTCAACAGTTCAAAGTCTCAAACAATACCTGAACAGTTTCGTAAAATCTGGATTCGTCTTTGCGACCTTAGCGCCTCTTCAATGTCGTAGTGAATTCTGAGTGGCATTGTGACCTGGAAAGTTGACCCACTTAGCATCATGTATCCATGGAGACATGGCGAGAGAGATAATTTCTTTTTTTTACCCTTCCAACCACCACCACATCGCTGCTGGACAGTGGAAAGCCATGGCGTAATATGAAACTTTTGTCAGATTCATTTTCCAATGTATGCAGGAATTCTGCCCCTTTTTGATGGCATTAAAGGGTGTGTACAGTTCTGGTCGAGGTGAGGATTTAGCTTTTAACGTTTTGCGAGATATTCAGAAACCACTTTATGAGATGTCAAAGAGCATGCAGTTCTAAGGGGTATGAAAAGTTTATTTGATGAAAATCGGTTTTGAAATGGCTGAGATATCCAAAAACAAGGTGAAACAAAGAGATCCTAATAAAGTTGTGACATGTCGCCTTTTATTATTAGCACTTTTTTGGATATCTCAGCCATTTGAAAACCAATTTTCATCAAATAAACGTTGAATCCTTCTTAAAATTACATGCTCTTTCATATTTCATAAGAGGCTTTTCACTATCTCACTTAGGAATGTTCAAACATGAAACCCCACCTCAACCAGTACTGTACAGTCCCTTTAACCTAGTGGAAAATGTTGAGTGCAGTCACATGCAAAAAACAATAAACAAGCAAAAGTCACAAGCATGTCCATAAAAGAAAGAGTAATTATCACAACCTAAGTATTTTAGTGCTGCCATTGATGAAGGTCTCACAAATATTGTCAATTCTCCATATTTTTGCCTGGTTTTTGTATGGCAAAAAAAAAAAAAAAGGAAAAATTTTTTAACCCATTGAAGACAAGTCCCAAGAATACTCGGGCAGGTATCTATGGAAAATGTGTGTTATGAATAGCAAAATCAATCCATCCTCAATGGGTTTAAAACACAAATCTGTGAAATAGTAAGAGCATATTCAGTTACTGTGTTGATCAGCTCCCATAGAATAGCAGAAAAAAAAAGTCAGCCATAGTTAGAACAAACAGTATTAGGCATTAGCGTTAACATCACTGCACAACTCACCATGGCCATGTCGACCTGTAATATAGCGGAAACAAATATTTACGTTTGCAAAGTGAGTAAACTAACATAACCTCTTGAGTGCATGGTGTGGATCTTTTTTTCTTTTTGTTCTACAATGTCTTGTGCCTGTTAAAGGTCCTGTGTACTTCTGGGAGCAGTGACTTAAGAAGTGTTCAAGATATCACTTTTGATGCATCTATATCACAAAACATCCTACCATATAAAAGTTTTGCAATAAAGCCTAAAATATAAGGAGATATCACCATTTCTCTCATTAAACCATAACTGTAGATGGTTTAGTTTGGAAACATTTTTATTGTAACTATTGTTTACATTTTGTATATTTAACAATACTTAACATTGATTCTGGCTTAAAATTTTTACATCGGCTGTTTCTGTTCTTAACTCACATTTTAGAAGTATTTTGAAGAACTAATGCTGGGTTTTTATTTCGTCTGCAAATGGTAAATTATGCCTTTAAACGTACTTGAAGTTGATATTAGTTTTGAGCAACTCGGCATCAAAAGTGGCCCAAGCTCACAAGCTAGTGGCTTTGTACGAGGAGCCTGAAAGATTGATGACGCACTGGTCAAACTTGTACAGAGACTGGCTCAGATTGATTATACCTCACTATACAGTCTCATTTGCGATAGAGAAAAATGGCTGCAACTTGAAGGGGTTAGGCATGATTCAGACTGGAACACGAACACATTCTCAAACTACCATAGTCTCCAACACTACTTGCCCTTCTGTATTTACCACAACAACTTGGTGAATCATGAGTAACAATTACAAGTCTTCGAATCGGTACTCATGACTGACATTTTGTTGTCGTTCTGTTAATGAAGAAGAGTGCCATACATTCCAATGAGTACATTATTACCATTCGTAGGATAAAGAGAAACTTTCACACCACAGCATTTTCAATTAGAGTTTAGCATTATAGAGTACCAATTTGATGATGTCAGTCTTTTGCTATAGCTTGGGGTGGAACAAGGTGCGCGCATGAACAATTGCGCCAGGTGAGGTTGTTTAGAACCGGTTTCCATGGCAATGAATGGCTGTGACATCCCAAATTGGTACTCTATTATGACTTAGTAGTCTCCACAAACCACAGAGAGCACGCACAACTCACAACAATTCACTACGAGGGCATAACGGGGTGTCTAAAAAAAAAAAAGGAAAATAAAATCACACAACTTATTAACCCCACACTAAAAAAAACAGTTACCAACCAAGCAGAGAATAGAACAAAAACACAGCAACAAAATGACAAGAGGTGCAAGGTGTGACTTACTGAAGGGAACTTCAGGGACGGGAGGGGCCACGTTGGCTGGGCGGAGCCCGGTAGCAAGGGGCGTGGTAGAACCATTGACCAGGAGGTTGCTGAAGTAGTAGAGGAGCTTCTGGGCCCGGTTCTGACTGGGGATGAACTCCTGGGTGAGGCTGGGGTTCTCGTCGATGAAGGACGTGTTGACCTGCCCCAACACAAACTGTTCGTGCCTCAGTACGTTCTCCAGAAATGGAATGTTTGTCTGCCAAAGAAAGCAATTTACTAAGAGAGTGAATGACAATACCTCATTGTTACAGAGAAACAACACTTAAAGGTCTCTTCAGAAAAAAAAAAAAAAAAAAAATCACATTCATCCAAATTGATATTGCACTTTTTTCCCCAATGCTTTCATTTTTTGTTATTTTTTCCTTTTTGCATAGAATGACTAATAATGTCAATCTGCCTTTGATATTGCCAAGATTAAGTCCATAAAGATATTTCAGAAAGAAAAACATTTTCTGTGTTCTATTAGTAGCTTCTCAAAATTGTATGAAAATACACACCATGCAACCCACACTGTTAATTCCTTTTTATCCAAGGAAATGCTGCTTTCATTATATCAGCTCCTACACACTAAATAAGATACATGTCCCAATTTAGTAACTTTCTGGGAGATCCACCGTTGAGTCATAAAAGTGTCCACTGCTGATTCAAATCCTCCAACCCATATTGGCATCTGTAAGTGTGCACTGCATTGATCACCATAAATAGATACAAACTTTGTAATGCTCAACCAAGGACAAAGGTTCTGCATTCACACAAATGCTCCTCCCTCTCCTTTTTTTTTCCCCTCACCTTGACTCCTCGGATCCTAAACTCTGCTAGTGCCCTCAACATCTTCCGCACTGAGCTCTGGTGGTCCCTCGACCTCGAGATGAGCTTGACGAGGAGCGAGTCGTAGTGGGGTGACACCATGGCACCCGCAAACGCCAGAGCACTGTCGATGCGAATTCCCATGCCCTCACCGCTCCGGAATACCTAGGAATACAGTTTCAGGTGATTCAGGTATAACAAGCATATCAGTTTTGAGATGGATTCACCCATCACATTAAAGTATCATTGGTGAGAAGCAACATTTCAACTCTTAGAGGCACTGATTTTTACAACGATATTGGTTATAAAAACATCTCATATCCCTTTCAAGCTTAGCAAATTTCACCCAAGATCTCCTCAGAAATCTGGGAGATCTTGCAGTTTGAAAAGTCTTGCAAGTGAAATCCTGATAAAATGCCGGGTGACGATGCAGAAATTCTTCCCCCAAACCATCCCTGGTAAACTCCGGATTGTCCCTAGGAACTCACAGGTGACCCTGTGGAGTAAAAATTTTCCAGTGAAAAGCACACATCAGTATACCACCACATCTAGTGGGCTGTTTTGTGCATGTGTTATAACACACTTCCACTGCAGAAGAGCAGGCAAGAGAATCTGAACAGGGAGCTCATTCGCTAGTTTGATGGAAATTTTTCACAGATGTTCCAAATGTATTTCCTTGTCAAATAACCTGGGCAACCCCAGAGTAACTGGCATGAAAGGGGTATGCGTCAGATAGTGATCGTGCTACCAGTGTCTCTGATAATACATGTATGTTTAAATAAAGCTATGAAAAAAGTAAAGCAATTAAAAAATATATATAATTGTTATATATCTTTACACGATTTAGAAGAGAGAAATCTGTGAGTGGCCGGATTTACCATACTACATTACTCCTAGTGTTAGGATAATTTAATCAGCATGCTAGAATTAAACAGTTCCTCTTTTTGAGAACAGGACAAAATGCAAACCTTTTTGGCATCTGGAAGTCCTTACCCTGACTCATCTGATTACCACCACCAAATTCACATTTTTGCAATGTATGACAGTTCCTACATTTTACAAGGCACATCAGTTTCTTAAGGTTTGACAGACACCGTCCACCTCTCACCTCTATGCGGCCAGTGTCCGGCTGGAAGTTCTTGGCGGGGTCCTCAGTCGTGATGCGGCACTGCATGGCACTGCCTTGGATGTGGACGTCATCCTGTGAGAGGCCCAGCTCAGGAAGACTGTAGCCTTCGGCAATCTTGATCTGAGACTGTACCAGATCAACCCTAGGTGCACAAGAAAATGCCAAAAATCCCTGGTCAGATTGAAAAGCAACATCGACATGCAATGAAAGGGAACAAATTCCTGGTCTACAATCACCCGAGAATGTTGTCATGCAACATAAGCTGCTGTGCATCAGATGTAGCCTTACGATATAAAGCTGAAAGACATCTGATGCGCTGAGAACATATAGCTCTCCCCCCCCCCTTTTTTTTTTTTATAGCAGAGAAACGGAGTTACAGGAAGCCCAACCCATTATGCAATTTTTCTCTCCTTTCATCCATCATCATCTAGTCAATCTTCATCAGGTTCATTACTAGCTTTTCTTCAAACAAATGGCTTCAGAATCAAACTGCATACATTACACAGTTAGCTTTAGTTAAAGTTAACTTAGCACGAGTATGACATGCAAGTACATTATGATGATGATAAACTGCACAATCATCCACAGTGGTTTGTGGCATGGTGTGACTGAAGTGTGGAAAAACATTGCCTCCCACCACAGCGATGCACAAGGTCTCCAAGAGAGCCTGACCCCCTCACCCTGTGATCTCCTCTGTGACGGTGTGCTCCACCTGCAGCCGAGCATTGACCTCAATGAAGTAGTGGTTGCCTTCCTGATCCAGCAGGAACTCAACCGTCCCCGCGTTCTCGTAGTTGACCGACTGGCAGAGCTTGACGGCATCGGAGGTCATCTTGTCCCGCAGGACGGGGTCCAGGAGGGGGGCCGGGGCCAGTTCGACCAGCTTCTGATGCCTCCGCTGGACGGAGCAGTCACGCTCATACAGGTGAATCACATTGCCGTATTTGTCCCCTATGTAAAGGACACAGAGACCAGGCAGGATTGAAAAATTATGCAGACAGACAGTCATGACGTCTTTTGTTTGAATGACAGCTTAATCTTTGTAGGCAATTAATTTCTGACACTTTTTTTAAATGGTGTCCTTTATCACAGAACTTATCTAGTTGCACAAAACTTCTGCTGCCATCTACAATATCATCATAACTTGTTTCCTTTTACACTTATGACAATATCCAACTGTTATTATATTGAGAGCATAGAGGATTCAGTTAAACAATTATTCATTGAATTCTGGGATTTACCATGTCACATGACATCCTTTTTAACGAAGAGAATATTATCTTGGATTGACTACATTTAATGAACACTCCATCAAAAACAGAAAAAAACCATGACAAAACTGGAATCTATGCAATCATGCTGTTAAGCTACAATTGTATATCAACATTGAAATTTATGTAATCATGCTGTGAAGTTATAAAGAAGCTGAAAATGTTTTGGTTGATTTTGACCAATCTTGTCTTTTAAACACAAGCCTCAAACAATGAAGAACAGTCCCTTGCAGCTGTCCACTCTACACATCGTACCTAGCACCTGGACCTCAATGTGTCTTGGCTTTTCGATGAACCTCTCTATGAACATGGAGCCATCACCGAATGCTGCAAGGGCTTCTGATGACGCCCTTTCAAAATTCTCAGTCACTTCCTACGAAACAAAACAAGGCAGAGCTTCAGTGAACAGAAATACACAATGCCAAATCAAACATTTTTTTCATACACAAACAAGGTTTTGACTAGTTTAGAGTCCATCCTTTCCACATATCTCATACACACAATGTTTCAGAAGACTAAAATTGAACTTAGTTACTTTAAATATACTGAAACTGAACACTTAACCCAAAGTATATGTACAAGAAAATGACTGCCTGTAAATACAGATGATTCCAATCTTGCAACAATGGTATAGCAGAAAAGTCTCGCTGTCTTCCTTTGAACAATGAATTGACATTCCTGGCCTACACCACATCCATACATCATAATATGACTAAATTTACCAAACAATGGCTGGTGATATACTTTGCTTGGCAAATACACATTATACGCATCTTGTCTGCGGTCTGGGCCTTGTCCTCTATTACCCAAACCAAACTTCTGAGCATCCCAGTTTCTGGACCTTCTTCTCTAAGACCAGTAGCTGTCACAACTCCTGAGCAAACCCCTTCCAGAGATATTAATTGGAAGAAAAGGAGTCACACACTCACATCCATGGAGCGCACCACCCTCATTCCTCTACCGCCCCCTCCGTAGGCAGCCTTGAGGATGATGGGGAAGCCGTGCTGCTCACAGAACTCTCTGACTTCCTGCGCTGTCGTGACGGGGCCGTCTGTGCCTGGTACAACTGGAACACCTGAGATGGGGAATTTTAAAATTTAACACAGTTAACCTTACATGCACAGATTTTAACGTTTTCTCGAAGGAAAAGCAATGAATGATTGAATGAATGAGTGAATCAATGAGTGAATCAATGAATGTACGAACAACTAAACAAATGAAGGGAGAAAGATTTGCGGTGACACCATGTGTACGTAGTCCTTAACCGGATTGTTGTTTGGTAGAAGAAGAGCCTAGAAAGAGGAGAATTGAAGAGGGAAGCGACATATGGGGGTTGTAAGGAGGGCAAGAAGTGAAGAGTGGGGGACAGTAATGGGCTGGAAGTTGAAGTTGCACTAGTGGAGACGGTAGAGAAAGGAACAGAGAGAGCGGTAAGGAAGAATACAGTGAGAATCAAGTAAGATGTTCGGACATCGTTAGGAGGAGAAAGATGAAATGGAAGGGAAGAGGAAGAGGGAGGAGTTGAAGGTTGGGAAATCATGGAGATAGGAGAGAGAAGTGAAGATTCATGAAACCAAGAGAAGAACGAAGTCTGCGAACAATGTGGACTATGGAATGCGGAATGAATGGAGAAAAGATGAATAATCCCGCAAAGGAAAGGTAAGTTGAAGAGAGATGAGACTATGTTGAGAGAAGGGATAGACAGAGAGAGAGAGAGAGAGGGGTGGGGGAGAAAACAAAGAGAAGAAGAAGTAAAAGAATGAAATTCAAGAAAGTAAAGGGGGGGCTTGGGTTGATCCTAGAAATAAATGCTGCAGAGGAAAGAAAAAACAAATGAATAAAGTAAAAAAATGAAAAATGAATGTCTTCATTTGGTGTAAGATTAGAAAGAATGTTTCCAGGAACACAATGTACTGAAGTACATATCCATTCAACCATAAAAACTTTCCTCTGCCAATTACTTAAATTTTCATTGAAATATGCCAATATTGTTCTGATTTATGTCAGGTGATCCCGTAAAAAGAGAAAAAAAAATTTGAATAATAATAAAACATTCATTATTCCTTTACATAATACTTTGTATTGTTCATAACATAAGCTGCAGTAATAAATATTCTCTTAGTTATTCTTGTGCTCTGCGTGTGTTCAACATGTCAAGAACCAGTGGCTTTTAGTGATTTTGTGTGTGTGGTTTTTTTTTGTTTTTTTTTTGTTTTTTTTTTTGGGGGGGGGGTTTATAAGAAAATTCCAGATATATCTGTCATACCATGCACTACCTTTGATTGATCATCAAATGTAGTAAACTGCATGTTCTGCTATCATTCATAAAAAGAAAATGAATGAAATTCAGGCAATTGCTCAATTTTTTTCCCTCCAGCACAGGCAAACAAGATGGCTCTTCTGGTGAGAAGAGGGTTACACTGTCAAGTCAAGTGCCCATTCATCTTACTTGCCCATCTGTGCATTCCATTTGCCCTGGGTAATTGGGCCTAAAGGCTTGTAGTATTCTACTATAAACAGAAGGATAAAGCAGTTTCATTATCAAAATTAAGTATGTGATTTTTCTGTTTTGTTTTGTTTATATTTCTTGGTTTCTAGTGGTATTTTTTTTTCTTACCACAAGAAAAAGGGAGACAGTGGAAAGTGGGTCCTCCCTCCCTATCCATCCCAAGAACAAAACTCTACGAAAACAAGCCCATGTACCATCTAGGGGATATACCTGCTTCTATGGCAATCTGTCTGGCTTCAACCTTGTCGCCCATCTGGTGGACCACCTTGGGGGCGGGGCCGATGAACTTGATGCCTGCTTCGGTGCAGGCCTTGGCAAAGTCGGCCCTCTCGGAGAGAAACCCGTAGCCCGGGTGAATGGCATCCACCTTGTTTTTCTGAAGAGTACCAAGTCATGAACATCATCATCATCATCATCATCAGTAATATCAGTTTCATCATAAAAGTCATCATAAAAGTTTTAATACAGTCAAGTGTGATTCTAATTCTTTTTTGAATGTCAGTACTTATATGTTCACTCTTTCGGCTTCCCGTGTCTCTTCCGAGGACTCGCCTGTCAAGTTGTTCTTTTTTTTCAGCATTATTCTAATCGTATTATTACACCATATTGTCAACATTGCTAAATCAACTGTTCTTACATCTGCAGAATGTGGTTGTCTGTTTATTACTATTTGTATTGAGAAGATTCTGTTATTGCCCCGGGTATTTTTCCCTTTCATTTTTGTTTTTCTTTATTTTGGTCCTACGTTGCATCCGTGCTCCTCATCTGTATCTTACACTCTGTTCAGAATTTGGGACCTACGCTTAACAAGCTCACTTTCAAGTAGGTTCCATCATATTTCTTTAGCGTTATACATAGAGCCAAACTTAAGAAGATTGGCCGCTATGTTTCATATGTTTATATTAATTAATTTACTGTGCATCCACGCTGGATATTATGATTCACTTCATTTTATTATATTTGATGTAAATTCCTTCATTTAGAAATATGAAAATAAATTGAATTGAATTGACGTGAGAATGATAATTTGCATTTAATCACAGCCAGCCAATATTAAACACTAAAACAACATGGCATAAAAACTTCAACCTGTTAGATTTAAAAGTATTCTTTGGATACGCTCTTCTCAACCAGTGGGCCGCAATGTCAGTTAAAAATGAAATAAAAAAGATTAATATGTGATTTAACTGGGCCTCAAAAAAAAATAATAAATTGTAGAAGTCAAAGTGGGCCTCAGGTTGAAAAAAGGTTGAGGCCAACGGCTTTACACTTTGAAATTTGCCATTGAACACTTTCAATTATTGAAAAAACCTAAATAACTATAATTTTGCTACACAATCATCCATTTGAAGGTGTTGTTTTTTTTTCCTTCAGTATTAAAGCCATCAATACTATTTGGATAATATGCTGAAGGGTTACATGCATGTTTTCCTGCCTGAATTTGCCAGGTAGTTATCTGATACAAAACATCATATTTAGTGGTGATCTCAAAGCAGACAGAGACTCTCTCTAGGTTCTGCTAAGTGGCAGGGCTGCCAGCCTTCTAGAGCAAGCATACATACATACCTTGGCGATCTCTATGATTTCGGGCACAGACAGGTATGCCGCCACCGGAGGCAGACCCTGGCCAATGAGGTAGGCCTCATCCGCCTTGCCGCGGTGCATGTTGGCCTTGTCCTGCTCCGAATAGATGGCCACGGTACGGATGCCCAGCTCTGTACATGCTCGGAACACGCGGATGGCAATCTCTCCTACAGAGGAACACAATTATTACAAGTGATGTCATGTGGGCCACAAATGGTCTCTCTGTCTTTGCTAAGTCAACAAATACGGAATCGCCTTAAAGGTAGGGGATACCTTTTACAGACCTCCCAAAATGCAGCAAAACATTAAATATGAACCTCAGGGGACTTGTTTGGGCCACTGCTGAGAAATTTGGAAGTCAACAGTTATCTACAATTTGAATAATGCACAAAACTCAACTACTCAGTAGTTCTGTGTGTCAGCCACACTTAAGCCTTTTTGTTGCAGTCTTCTGTATTTTTTATCTATAAACACAAATCTAAAAGTATAAGAGCTGATGTAATAACATATAGAGTGTGTGGCAAGAATGTATATAGAAATGTTTGTAAGTTTTGATGAACTTTCTTCACAAAATATACATGATGAACACACATCCAGTGCATGGGTCTGCAAAGGTAGCCTAGTAATGTACTGGAATTTACGGTGAGCCCCGAAAAAAATTCAATTCAAAATCTAACGGTCAAAAAAGTGTACTAAATGTTACCTTCCACTTTCAATACTTTATGGGAGTTTCTAAAATGATACTCTCTTCAACATACCACTGTATTTATACAACTCTTCATTTAAGGCATGCAAATGGGATTCCCTACCTTTAAGTTCAAGGGGAAGTACATCCAAAAATACGTGGATTGAGAAAATGCAGCAATATTAGTAGAACACATCAATCAAGTTTGAGGAAAATCAGACAATCCATTAAAAAGTTATCAATGACTTTTTAAGGTTTGTTATTATCATTATTATTATTATTATCATTATTATTATTATTATTATTATTATTATTATCATTATTATTATTATTATTATCATTATTTATTCGACCAGGTAAAGAATATAGGATACATATCATTAACATCACAAACATGATTCTATTGAAACAAAAACCATTCATTGTTGCAGTCATTGTCAGATGAGACCCAGCCAATAAGCAGCAAAACTAGAAATATCACTGAAGGTGCTTAATACCCCCGCCCCGTGACGACAGTCTTACCCAAGGAATGATCTTTCCTTGATCTTCTGCCATTTAAATGCCGTTACCATGGCAACGCAGCTTTCGACACGTCCGAAAAATATGTCTTGCACATCTTCCCACCAAGACTATTGTGTGTGCCACATTTCATAAGCTTTTGTCAAAAACTGAGGAAGTAGTTCAATCCACAAGATCTTTCCATGATCTTCCGCCATTAATATGCCGTTACCATGGCAACGCAGCTTCCGACACGTCCAAAAAATATGTCTTGCACATCTTGCCACCAAGACCAATGTGTGTGCCACATTTCATGAGCTTCAGTCGAATACAGAGGAAGTAGTTCAATCCGCAAGATCTTTCCTTGATCTTCTGCCATTTATATGCCGTTACCATGGCAACGCAGCTTCCGACACGTCCGAAAAATATGTCTTCCACATCTTCCCACCAAGATCAAGGTGTGTGCCACATTTCATAAGCTTTGGTCAAAAAACTGAGGAAGTAGTTAAATCCGCAAGATCTTTCCTTGATCTTCTGCCATTAAATATGCCGTTACCATGGCAACGTACTTTCGGGTACTGTCAAAAAATGCGTCTTGCACATCTACAACCAAAGGCACACATCTGTACCAAGTTTCATGGAAATTGGGCAAAAACTGAGGAAGTAGTTTGCAACACAAAATTTTCCATCATTTTGGCTCATAATATGTGAGCTGTTACCATGGCAACATACTTTTTGTCACTGTCAAGAAATGTGTCATGCTGACCTATATCCTAAGACAAACATTCAATATGAATTCCATGAGAATTGGAAGAACACTGATGAAGCAGTTTTGCCATGAAGCATTTTGCCCTATGTTTTACCAATAACATGCCATTACCATGGCAACGCACTTTTTGCCACTGCGGAAATATGTGTCTTGCATATTAACATATTCAGATGAACATCTGTACCTAATTTCATAAAAATTGATCAAAAACTGTGGGAGGAGTTCACGACGCAAGATTTGTACCCATTTTTGCCCATAATATGCCGTTACCATGCCAATGTACTTTTGGGTACTGTCAAAAAATACGTCTTGCACATCTACAACCCAAGGCACACATCTGTGCCAAGTTTTATGGGAATCGGTTGAAAACTGAGGAAGTAGTTCGCGACGCAAGATTTGCAACGGACCGACCGCCCGACCGCCCGACCGCCCGACCGTCTGCTGATTCCTATATACCCCCTTCAAACTTCGTTTGGCGGGGGTATAATGAAACTTTGCTTCACTGGTGAACATCAAGCACTATCAAAATCAATATCCGGGTCCTCTTCTGAAAGAAAAACAGCCATGAACATAGAAAATGTTTGACCTTTACACCTTGAAGATTGCTATTAAACCACATGCCAACCTCAATTCTTGTACTTTACTGAGTCATATTCACTAATACTCAAAAGTTTTCATGGAAACAATGACAGCTCCCTATAAAGAGGCTTATCACACACATCATATGATGACCACAATGGATATTTGGGCTTACTGAAGTACTAAATGCTAATCTGAGCTCTTAAGACTTTGACATACACTGTGGTCTCCCTGTGGTGGGAAACCAAGTTCGTGTTCCCCTTGCCGTTGGTCGGTGCGGTCTTTTTGTCTGTATGTCTATATGTGTCAACTGTGTGTGTTAAATGATTGTTTATTAAATTGCTGTTTTTCTGTGAAAACCATTTATGCATGACTTCACATTTCAGGTCTAGAGGTACTTGTACACGTACAGTACATTAAAAAAAAAAAAAAGATTGCTGCATACCAACAATAATTTTTAAAAAGTGAATAAACAAATGCCAAAATTTCCTGTTTTCCAAAGTTTCATGATAAAAACAGAATTAGTGAAATAATGAAATAATAAGTTTCATTATGCAACTTTGCAAGCATGTATGGTACAGATAAAATGTACATTTGAAACTTGGTAATTAATACACAATTTTTTTTTTTGGGGGGGGGGGGGATGGAGTGAAGAAAGTTGACCTTGGCACTCTAGAAGTAGCTACTGGTGTTTCCATTCATTTTTACCTTTTTTACTGATACAATTTAAACATATGTCTAACAAAGCTACTTGAAAATTAACTAATAAACTGCTGCTGACCACTTTAGTGGCTGAAAGTGTACCTTTATCTCCTGGAATTTTGGTGAAAGTTCATAATGTTTCACTTACGTAATTGTATTTACATCAAATCCATGCAGCAAAAAATCACTTAAATCATAAAAATCTGATTTTACGGCTGTAATGTCAAAATATGAATTTTGCACAAAGTATAACAAATTCCTGTATTGGTTTCATAAAATACTAATCTACACATTAGACGGAAAATTTGACCTAATGGTAAAATTGGAAAAATATTGTAATTTCTTATATATCTTAAAGATATTGGCATTTTTTTCAATATTAAAATTTACGTTTGGCATATACTGTAATAAGAGTTGAAATTTATCACAATAGAATTTTGTTGGTAAAAGATTTCAGTTTGTATTCTCTTCAAAATGGTGTATAACATGACATAAACTTTAGAAATACTACATTTTTGAATAATTTCCCAAAATTTGAGTGGCCCAAAAACTAGAAATGCTTTAAATACCCTTGGCGCTGCCATTTTTTTTTTTCAAGACTTCACATACAAAGATCTTGAAACTACAGTGTAAGTATGTGTGCATTCATACATGGGAAAGCTTGTTACGTCAATGCCTAATTCCAGTATGACTGAGTTAGAGAATCATAGCTGGACATCCCAATCCCCAAGAAGCCTTTGGCCACATGCAGACACGGTTATAATCACCTTTGATTGACGGCTGTGAGTATTCAGGACTCCTTAATACGTGCAAATGAAAATGGCAAAGGGGGCATTATAGCCACATAACACCCACGCCGTAGAGTTCTGCACACAGCTCACACAGCACACACACGTGGATAATCTTACAGTGCAATTGATTATGCATTCTGGTGGGCCATTAAATATACCCCGGACAATCGTTGTGTTAAAGAATGGCAACACTTTGGTGTCTTAAAAGGTCTGACTGCCTCGTGTTTACTGTATGAATCAAAAGCTGTGTGTCTTTATTGAAAGTTCAGCTGAGCCAGGAGTATGGCTGGTTGGCTGGGGTTGTGAGTCAGGTGTAGAATCATTGTGCCAAACAAGAAGACTGCCACAGTATCAATTTTTGTCAGCGCATTTACCGTTAGCCATATAGCGGGTTTATCCGTGATATGCATGAGGGCATTTTGCTACGAGAGTCTGTCACACTTCCATGCTCCTATTTACCTTTTTTCCGCCTGACTTAAATCATTCAATGTAGACAAATACAAACCCAAAACCTTACAATCAGAGCAAATTCTTCCATGAAATCACACCTTCCCATCATATACACTGAAAAAAAGTAATATCATGGTAGCTGCATCTATCCAATTATGATATCAAAATGACAGCAATGTTTCTAGCTGATATTTGAAAGTACCAGGTATAGTGACAGTAATATGTTCAGTTTATTATGCATATTAATATATCCACTTGTTCCGTGATATCACAGTGACTACAATTTGTGAAATATAAAAGACCAAGAAAACCAAAATGCCCCCACCCCAGGCCGAAAGTGAAAAAAAGAACCAGAAATGGGCATTTGCAAAATAAGAGTAAACCTAGGCTGCCAGATGAAATATTTGTTAGATATTTGATGAATATGATGTTTTCAAAATACTGAAAAGCATGGCTTACATTATGCAGTAATACACTGTGCATGTGGCGTCTTGTTTTCCTAAAGCTAAATTTGTAGGGAAGGGATACTCACAAAGGCCTTGATACAGCCGCATCAGCTATTCTGTTTACAAAAGTCACATGACTACGTGCAAGAAGAAGCGTCAATGCATCAATGGGAAGATCACATGACTGATAGATCCCTTTGCTTTTACATGACCTTTCAGAACCTCAGGCTGCATTCACACGTGTATCAGTTTATACAATCCTCGTGTGGCAAGTTGCATTATACATGTAGGACTAAAGAAATTGAGTCTCCATTCAAGTCTGTTCACACACACTGCACAGGGTACATTAAAGTGAGACTTGTAATAACAAACATGCTGGACTGACTTTCACATTTGGTGATAAATATCGCAAGATTGAATGTGTGTGTGTGTGTGTGTGTCTCCACAAAAAGAATTCATGGTTTTCACATTGCATTGCAAAACTCAAATCCAAAAAAAATATTGATTTTGGGTTTGCGTGCATGAATGCAGATGGCACTGCAGATGCACTTGATGCCAATAAAACATTTTTGTCTCACCTCTGTTCGCCACCATGAGCTTGTTAATCTTCCCCTTCTCCGCCACCTTCTCCTCTGCCAGCGTGGACTTGAAACGGTAACCATGGAGACCACTCAGGGACTGCACCACACAGGAGGGCGTGGCCCGTTTCTGCAGCTGCTTCAGCTGCCATGCCAGACGCGTGGCGTGGGACGCCCGTACCTTAAACATGGTCCCCGCGGGTGCTCAGCAACATTCAACAGTTTCAGCCTCCCTAGTTGCCATGGAGACAGAAAAAACAAACCAAAACAATTGATCATCACAACCTACAATCAACCAAATACTATTAGCAGCTTCACAAGCAAAACATTTCTGGAATAAAAGCTAAATTTTAAGAGCAGTTCCATGACATGCTAAAGTCCAGGACAGTTATTTGCACCAACAAGGCAAGTGCCAAATTGTGTCTCGCCCATTTGCACAGAAGAAATTAATGTTTTTCTAACTCCCGGAAGTTTATTGACCCACCTATGACCTCTGACCCTGTGGTGACCTTCAACTTCCCAAGGGACATGTACCATCCAAGTTTGGTCAAAAACGGACAAAGGGATCAAAAGTTATGAGCCATAATCGAAACACGCCGTAAAAACTGAACATTGGGCCCTAAAAGTTTCATCAATCTATTGCTACAAACAAATTACAGGCAGCGGAATGTCAACCTTAAAAACAGTACTGCAGTATTTTGAGGGGTGAAAAGGCACATTTTTGGAGGAAAAACAGTATTAGTATCTCTCCTACAATAGACATGTACAGTACTTCAATTTGGGAAAAATAGTATTTTCCATGAAACCTGCAGTGTATTTGGCAAACATACAAAATACTGCCCTAAAAAAAAAAAAATAAAAAATAGAAGTACTAGTAACAGGTGGCATCACTGTACTGGTATGCAGACTAAAATACACAGAATGTACAAAGAGCTCAGGTACTACATGCCTGTTAGCCATGATCGTAATGTAAAATGTCCAGTTTTCAGTCACCACATCAAATCTATAGCATAATTTGATTGACATCTATCTTATAAGGTGGGTCTTCATCAGCTCGAGCTTGAAGAATAGCTATTTCTGATCCAAAGAATTAGCCCGATCAGAAAATTGCCTGCTAATTTTGCAATGAAGACTGAAGAAGCCGGCTATTCCGATCAGAAAATAAGCCAAGATATCTAGACTTATTTGCAGAATAGCCAGCTAATTTGCAAAATAGCGCACTAATCTTAACGCGTCTTCATCAGCTCGAGCTTAAACATCGGCACTGCATGCGTTGCGCACCACACAGGAACGTAGGCAGTCGGGTCAGTGTGTGTTTGCGGCGCCAGCATCGAGCTTATTTAAACCCAACCATGCCTGAAGCTCGAGCTGGTGCACATTTCAGCTTACTTCGGGTTTATTTCTTTGATCCCCCACAAGTGAGCTATTCTTCAAGCTCGAGCTGAGAAGACCCACCTAGACCATGCTGGAATGTGTTGTATGTCACATTGCCAAACCAACATTTCTGAGTGATCCTTTTTCACTCCGGTTCCCATCAGGTGATCACAGTGAATAAAGATGCCCGATAGGAATTGCTACGGCTCAGATTCAAGTCACCAGACGAAGTGAAAAGGGGCAAAGCAGCATGACCAAATTCGGTGGAGTGACAATCATGTGGAACTAGATTTCACGTGAAACACACACACATTGTTCTAAAGGCACAGTACAAAGACAGACTTACCTCTCTGTGATGTTAAAGGTACTGATCAATACCAAGCACCGATTTGTAAATCAAGAAAAAAAGAAGAGATGCCTTTCAGGGTGGATAAGGCTTTAATCTCATAAGCTTTACCATGAGTTAGAACTTGTCACAACCTTATCGTGGTGGTCCAACAGGAATTTGCCACAAAGTACAATGTACCTACATTGTACTGCCTAATAAGTAGAATAGTATAGTACACATGTACATGTACATTTACAGTTTAAAAGGCAAAGTGTATCACTCTATGTTTAAGAGCTCTCTATAATAATCATAATATATACAAGTATACACAATGCATACACATACATGTGGATAAATAGATAAAAATGGGGATAGATGTACATCTAGAAAGGTGTGTGTGTATGTGTGTGTGCAATTTAGAGCCCTAGACCCATCTGTAGCTATATCAAAACAACTTAGAAAAAAAAGTAAGTGATTTCCATCAAGTTGTTACAATTAGTTTGTAGTTCAACCTTTTTAATATAGAATGAGGATTTGCATTACATTTCAGCCACGTCCACTATGAATAAAATTGGTATGAAAATCTAACCTACGGTATTCTCCCAAACTTTTTAAAAGCTGTGGCTTATTGTAGAGGTTATTTCAGTTCTACACTGTTCATTTGTAGGGCATACTGTACTTTCAAAGATATATGGTATGCAGAGGCATCAATAAAGAATGGATATTGTATACAATGATTCATTTGCAGTATTTCTAGGAATATGTTGAGCACTACTCAACCAATATTCATGAAATTGGCAACTCCCCAAACTATTGCCTCTAGTATCACAAATGCATTGTGCATACATATCTTACATGTAGGAAACTGCTAATTCCTCTCTTGATAAGTGTTGATTTCACCGCTTTCTGAAAGATATGGTGGACGTACAATAAGCTAGATGCAGGTTTTGAAAAAGTGCATTGACATGTGTATACACCTACATTTGTAAATTCTTGTGATGAAATAACAGATAAGATATCTAGATAACAATTTGATATCTCACATTGTTAGCAGTTTAATATTCACAATGGTTTCAGCATCATCGGGGGTACAGTACGATAGGCACATGGCTTACACCAGACAGCTCAAACAACCATTCTACTCTGCCTATAGGCAGCTGTGTATACTGGATGTCTGAAAGTGACATTCAGGCAACACACAAGACTGTCATATGCAAAATGCACAGACACACCCTCGACAATCCACCAATCAGGGCAGCTGCTGTTGTCCTCTATTTGCTCAAGTCTCAAAATACAAGCATGTGTGTAGGGGCACGTAAACACAAAACACAATCCACCCACGCCATCTAGAATTCCTCAGAAACATATGCACTGTATACAGAAACTGTTACACACATATCGTACATGTTGTAGGCCCTACTCACACAAAGCACCTGTCTTTGATTCTTGAAACTCCCAACCACAAACTGAATCAGCAGCACAATATGTGTAATCTGCCTATTTTAGTTGTATGTGATGATGAATTACTCCTTTTCAAGAATTCTGTTTACTATACCATATCACCTCATAAAATTATTGTCAGTCTAGAGTCACAAAACCGATAAAAGTTCCTAGCAGTGCTAACAACAGTTAAAGCTCACATCTTTCTCTCCCTTTTTTTTTTCCTCTCCTTTTTTTTTTTTTGTTTTTCTCTGTAAAAGACTGTGCCAAAGATATCGCCCTGAAAATGACTTTGAGCAAAGTGCACATCCATTCCAAGTAACTAACCCCGAACAGTTGGCAAGGACACACATGAAAATTGCTTAATCTTTGCCGAGACGCCTTATGACTTTGTTGACATTGTCATTGCAGCAATCATTGTAGCATGACTACATTAGATGAAGACTGTGATATTAAAAACTTCCTTCAATTTGTCTATCATTCTCCTTTGTTTGACATCTTTCTTTTATACCTTCATTTGAAGCACAAAGTCTCTTTTCATTTTTACTCAGACTGCTGAGTCTATACAAACTGTATCACACTCGAATGGCTTGACCCATTCCATACTGAATTCTGATATCCTCACAGACTCATTACACACTGCACCAGGTTTCTGTAGGGAACAGGTTAATTTTGTTTTTCAAGGTGACTTGTTTCAAAACCCCAAATGGTTAGCAAGCATGCATGAAAAATTGATCAATGCCAAGATACCTCAAATGACTTTGTTGACATTGTTATTGCAACAATCACTGCAGCATTACTTGAAAATGCATGTGACATTAAAACGTTCTGTAAAATCATCTTTCTTTCTCTTTTGTCAAAATCTTTCTTAATTCAGGGCTGCACACTAACCCATTTTTTCTGCCGGTCCAACCTGTCTCTGTCGGACCGGTGAATGCCCCGTTGTACCATTTTTTGCCGGTCCAGACAGAAGATTTACCGGTCAACAACTACAACCTAAAAAAAACATTAAATGACTTGCAAACTTATTTTCTTGTTTTTTATGGGCGTACCCCCCCCCCCCCCCCCCCGCAATGCACATTTTACAGATTAATATTTTTTTTTAAAAACTTGCATTTCTGTATTTATTGCACAAAAAAATAAAAAAAGATAGGAAAAAATAGAATGTTTGTTTGTGAATTACAGTGTAAAATGATAATGAACAAAATCAGATTGTATCAAATGCATTTGTGACTTTTTCTAAACATCGGCACACGAACTTGCTGCGTAACCTGCTCTTGGTGGTCAGTTGGATTGCGACGATTTAATGAATTATTTTAGCTGTGATATTTTCTGATGCACGCACTACAAGGGGTTTTTTATTTTTCTCCCGATAATGTATTCGCATTTGTGCATGCGTTCTTGAAAGGTACACGACATGCAGGGCCAAATTCGCGATCCTTTTTGCGCCCATTTCCACCTCAAATATTAGTGGGATTGTGACGATTTCATAAATTATTATTCGGCTGTAATATTTTCTGATGCAAGCGCCAAAAGAGGTTGAAAATGTGTCCTTTATTTTTTCCCGACAAACTCTTCGAATTTCGTAAGTGCGTTCTTAAAAAGATGCATCACATGGCCGAATTCATGATACTAGTACTTTTTTCGCCTATTTCTACCTCAAATATCAGCGGAATTGTGGCGATTTCACGTATTACTTCGGATGTAACTTTTTGTGATGCACGCACCGGCAAGAATGGTTGAAAATGCGTTCTTTATTTTTCTCCCCATAATCTCTTTGCATTCCGTACATGCGTTCTACGACACGGCCGAATTCGTGATCATTTTTGCGCCTACTTCTACCTCAAATATCAGCGGGATTGTGATGATTTCATGAATAACTTCGGCAGTAATCTTTTATGATAAACGCGCCAAAATGGGTTGAAAATGTGTCCTTTATTTTTCCCGGATAAACTCTTTGCATTTCGTAATGCGTTCTAAACAGATACACGACACGGCCAAAAATCATGATTCTTTTTGCGCCTATTGTTTCCTCAAACTTCAACGGGATTGCGATGATTTCATGAATTATTATTCGGCCGTACTAGTAATCTTTATGATGCACGGGCCAAAAGGGGTTGAAAATGTGTCCTGTATTTTTCTCCCAATAATCTCTTCGCATTTCGTACACGCGTATACGACACGGCCGAATTCACGATCCTTTTATCGCCTATTTCTACATTAAATATCAGACGAATTGTGGCAATTTCATGAATTACTTCAGATGTAATCTTTTGTGATGCACGCACCAGCTAGAATGGTTGAAAACACGTTCTTTATTTTTCTCCCCATAATCTCTTCGCATTCCGTATAGCGTTCTTGAAAGGTATACGACATGGCCGAATTCACGATCCTTTTTGCGCCTATTTCTACCTCAAATATCAGCGGGATTGCGATGAGTTCATGTATGACTTCGGATGCAATCTTTTATGATACACGCGCCAAAAGGGGTTGAAAATGTGTCCTTTATTTTTCCCCGATAAACTCTTCGCATTTTGTAAATGCTTTCTTAGAAGATACACGACACGGCCAAAAATCATGATTCTTTTGCGCCCATCGTTTCCTCAAACTTCAACGGGATTGAGATGATTTTATGAATTATCACTCGGCTCTATAATCTTTATGATGCACCGGCCAAAAGGGGTTGAAAATGTGTGCGGCATTTTTTACCCAATACATCACTTCGCATTGCGTACATGCCTATACGTCACGGCCGAATTCACGGTCCTTTACAGCGCCTATTTCTACATCAAATATCAGCGGGATTGCGATATGTCATTGATTATTTCGGCTGTAATCTTTTGTGATACATTCACCAGAAGGGTTGAAAATGCGTTCTTTATTTTTCTCCCGATAATTTCTTCGTATTTGGCGTTTTCAAAATTATGCATTGCACGCAGGGCCGAATTCGATATTCTTTTTGCGTCTATTATTGTTTACTGAAATTCCAACGGGATTGCGAAGTTTTCATGAATTACTATTCGGCTGTAATTTATATGATGCAAGCGCCAAAAGGGGTGAAAATGTGTCCTTAATTTTTCTCCCGCTAATCTTTTCCCATTTCATACATGCGTTCTTATCTACAAGGTATACGACACGGCCGAATTCATGATCCTTTTTGCGCCTATTTCTACCTCAAATATCAGCGGGATTGTGGCGATTTCATGAATTACTTCGGATGTAATCTTTTGTAATACACGCACCAGAAGGGTAAAAATGTCTTTTTTATTTTTCTCCCGATAATCTCGTCGCATTTGTGTATGCGTTTTTGATAACCAAGACGGCATGCAGGACTGAATTCAAGATCCTTTTTTTTTTGCGCCTATTATTTCCTCAAATTTCAACGGGATTGCGTTGATTTCATGAATTGTTATTCGGCTGTAATCGTTTATGATGCACTCACCAAAATGTGTCCTTTATTTTTTTTTTCTTTTTCTCCTCTATAATCTCTTCGCATTGCGTACATTATCTTTTGGAAGATATGACGCGGCCGGTCGAATTCACGATTCTTTTTGGGACGATTTCTACCTGAAACATGTAAGCGGGACTGCCATGATTTCATTATTTTTTTTTTCTCCCTAGTATCATCTCTTCACATTTTGTGCATGCGTTCTTAAAAAGTACACGGAAGGGCCGATTTCGTGATCCTTTTTGCGCCTATCTTCGTTATGAGAACATTCTGAGCGAATGAAAATATCAATTTGTGAAATGACTGTGCAAAATGAAAATAAACGCAATCAGATCCATTTACTGTATCGCTGAATATCGAATGTGTTTTTACTTTTTCTAAAAATCGACACAAGTAAATTAGTTCTAACATAACTGCTACGCTGCTGCGAAGCCGGGATCGGATCGATCTTGCGTTAAAAAATCATGAGTAAAATGACCCAGAAATGCGTGCGCTTCTTTCAATGCTTCTTGTCTGGCATGACCGCCGATCGCAAGCAAACGAGAAGCAGTTACACTGTACATGCTTTGCATCGTTTGCTTTGCATGTATTGCATTGCATGGCAGTGCGTGAGCAAGCAGCGCCAAATGCGCAAGCGAGCGCGAATGTAACTGGTCGACTGCTAGTGCTCAAAACTATGTTTACTGTACAAATTGCACCGGTAGACATAAACGAAAACTTGCGTAAAACTTGTTGAACAGTGCGATATCTTGCATTCTGTTTCTCCCTGATCGGGGCTGCTCTTTTCCTTTCTACTGACCCCACCAATGCTTTTTTTTTTTTTTTACTGGTCATGTCGGACCGGTAACTTGTGGATTTCCTGAAAAGTTACCGGTCCGACAGTGACTTTTACCGGTCTTTGACCGTCGGACCGGCGCCAGTGTGCAGCCCTGCTTAATTAGTTCCATTTTGAAACACAATCATTTTTTCATTGTCGTACAGACTGCTGAAGATAAAGGGGCATTCGAGACGATTTTCATAATTTTACATCATGCAATATATAAATCGACAGCTCCATACAATTTGTGGAATTTATTGAGGTCCTTGAGCAGAGAAAGCGATACTCTGAAAATCTTAAACAAATTACACTGAACAGTGTTGATGACATGGAAGCCTCACATATTTCACAAACGTAGCAGTGTAATTATATCACAATACCGCTTGCTTAACAAGTTCACCTGTGTAGAATATGATATGCATGCCTTCTTCTATTGTTCTGCTTCCTTGAGCCCCAACTCATGCATTCTTATGGTGAGGCTGCAATGTCATCAGCCTTGTTCACTGCAATTTGTTATAAATTTGAAAACATTCTTACTCCTCATCCAAATCACTATAAATTCTGATACTCTGTACACAGTATAACTAAATTTATAGTTGCTCAAATGAAAATAGTCTGAAAAATCATCCAGAGGTCTCCTTTAACAGTATCTCACTAAAATTCTTAATTTTGTTTTTCAGGGTGACATTTCTGTCTTGATACATCAACTGCACGAAACCCCAAATGGTTGGCAAGCATGCATGATAAATATCTTGTTCTCTGCCAAGATGCCTTATGTTCTCATTGTCACTGTTGTTATTGCAAAACTTATTGTTGTCTGACTACATTCAATGCAGACTGTAACATTTAACCTTTCTGGCTATCTACGAGTCTATCTCTATAGCTTTCTTTCTCTCTGCTGAAGACATTGATAGCATGCTCTTTGCGCTATTCTATTATTTATGAATTCTTTTTTTTTTTTTTTTTTTTTTGGGGGGGGGGAGGGGTCAGGCAGACATTTCTGCTTTCTGCTTTGCTATTGTTGCCTAGTTTGCAGGCACAAACCCTTCTTGGTCATAAAGGAGTATGTGCCAAAGCATCTTTTCATATTTGCTCCACTGTACACGGTGAAGGTGCTCCCACAGGCTAAAATACAGGGCCTGTGGGACAGTGCCAGTGGTGCATGCAGTAGTCTTGGCACAGACTCCTTTACAACCAACAAGGGTTTGTGCCTGCAAACTACTGTATACACCCAATATTTCGCGAGGTTTTTATTTTCACAAATTCTGTGAGTCAGGTGCTATTCGCGAAATTAAAGACACGCGGAAAATATTGACTCTGATCCCGATGTGGATGTGACATACAATGTACATATCTCCGTTCAGTACAGGACTCCACGATCGCGAATTTAAACACTCGCGAAATCGTCGGGAATTCCCGATTCGCAAAAATTTAGACTCGTGAAATATATGGTGTAAACAATAACTGTTGCCTTCCCCATGTTCTGTCTGCTTGTGCATTCCTTCAACTGTTTGCTGCAATCTCAAATTTTCACAGTAATTCAACATGTAAGGCCTGCTGGCTTTAATGCACATTATCTGTTTTCATTGCCAAGAATCCATAAAAGCTGTTTTGAATATTTTGTCAACATACAACAAACTAAACAGCAAAACATACACCTACACATACATATGAAACTCAACAGATATAGGCTAGAAAATTCTTATTCATGAATGGCCATTCCAGGGGCCCATTTCATAAAACTTGTCATCAGTGACAGCTGCCACATTTCTATGACAAATTTGCTCTCAGCCAATCAAATGCAAGGATTTCAGTAGCTTGTCACATCTATGACAACTTGTCACTGATGACAAGTTTTATGAAATGGGCCCCAGGTCTCTAGACAATTCAGAGACTAGGGTAAATTATGCACTACTATGAAACAATAGCACAGTAAACAAGTTTTGGATAGAAGATGACATTCTTTCTCTTAACAGCAGAATGTAAAGCATGAATCAAGAGTGCTTCATTTCCAATCATGTCAGAACACATCGAAATGTGTGGGATAAATCATCTCTTTGACTCACTGTCTTCCTGTAGTTTCATTCACGCCTATCCTACACACATTCATTATACTTCTTGAATCCACAAAGTCAGAAAGAAAAAAAAAACAAACCTAATTTCAGTGCTTTGGTGTTGTATCATGATTTTTCTATGATATTCATTGATAGAGTTCCATGAGATAAGACCGAAATATTTTCTCTCTTTTAAACCCTCTGTTGCTCATATTTGATTGTTTGTTTCGGCAGTAGAATGGTTGCTTCTTTAAACTGGCAACATGCTTTAAAAAAATAAAATAAAATAAAAATCTGCTGGTGCTGATTCAGTACATGTAAGAATCTCCATTTACCTTTTTTTTCCAATACAAGACAGTAAATGCAACAGAATTCAGACTTATGAATTTAATGACATGATGATCATTTCAGCAGCAAAATTATACAAAATATGGTGGGAAAGCACTGCCATCCAAAGCATCATACATTTACCTCCACATAATACCCAATGACATCTACAGAATGAGTCCTTTGCCTACTTTTAATTAGTCTACAGATTGTATGTCTATGAAAAGAGAGGACAAGAGAGACAAACAAAAAACTAGATATATCGCTACGGCTACTGATATGCCTCCGCCATAATGCATGGTTCTCCTAATAGGTCTATAGTACAATGTCTTGACAATGTGTGATGACAGTTTCACACAATTGGCAAAATATTAAAATGACAGGTTTGACCCAAATGTGCTCAATGTTCACTTTCCTAGAACTAGGTTCAATAGGATGAATGATTAAAATGTCAGAGTGCAGGTATTTGGGGAACTGATGATTTTTACTTGACTTTTGACCCTTTTATAAGTTTATGCATTGAGTAATTTTCAAGGTATTGAGAAAAAGTATAATTTCAGTATAAAATGGGAAAATAGCATTATTCAAACCTGGCCTTTGACCTTTGACCTTTGACCTCACAGTTCCAAAGAGAATCACTGTTAGGTAGAACATGCATAAATATGTAAGTTTCATGATGATACCTTGAGTTACTTTCGAGAGATGGAGGAAAAAGTGCAATTTAGCACTTTCACTTGACCTTTTACCTTTTGACCTTTGACCTTTTGGCAAGAAACTTCCCCAAAAATATATATTGGGTAATACATGCCATACATCAAGTTAAAAAAAAAAAAACAACAACAACCTTCAGGCATATTGCACTTTAAGAAAAGTAGTGATATTTTGAGGAGTTGACCTTGACCTTTGACCCCCATGACCTTTGACCCATGACCCCCAACTTCCCTAGATAATCACTGCCCATCGGTACAAGCATATATACTAAGTTCCATGAAGATACCTTGAACCATTTGCGAGATATGGAGAAAAACATGAAATTTCATTTTTTTTTTCACAGAATAACCTGTGACCTTTGACCTTTGACCCTGTGACCCTAAAATCCACACAAAGTATTATCCCCCAAGGATATACCCTCATACCAAGTTTGATGTAAAACCACCACACGGTTCTTGAGATATCGACAAAAACAAAACGGGACGGACGGACGTACAGACGTACGGACGTACGGACGTACGGACGTACGGACGTACGGACGTACGGACGTACGGACGGACGGACGGACGGACGGACGGACGGACGACCCGAAAACATAATGCCTCCGGCCACTTCGTTGCGGAGGCATAAAAAAATCATTATTACAGCTCCTCCAACATACACTCATCAAAATCAGGGAGATTAAAAAAAAAGCAATCAAATTAAAGCAGATATGATTGCATTACAGGTATTTCAATGGGCAAAGGTAATTCCTCACCCAGAGAGATTTTAATTATCTCGTCTCCAGCTACAATGTGTGAAGAGATATAAAAATTTTGCAGGAAGCCTCTGGCGCAATAAGAGAGACTTAGCAGCTCTGTAAAATGAATCAGCCCCCCAAAAAAATCAATCAACTCAAACATAACATTGCAGCACAGTGGCTACTGACTACATCCATTGGTAGGATACTGTAAAAGTAGACATTTTTGTACATTTTGAGCAACATAAAGCTAGCCTAAGAATAAAAGTGTACATATTTTTTGTTTGTTGAATCATATGACTTTGTATCTTTGATTTCACGGCACATCATAGTTATGTACAGTTGTTTTGTATATATGTTCAGTTTATTTAAGGGGTAAAACTGCTATGTTATTCATAGTTTTCTCCATGTTCACCAGTCCTCTGTAGAGTGAGTGAATTTGCCATCGCAATGCAGACCAGTTACCTTTTACCATTGTACAAAGCACATTTGCTGCAATTATTCAAGTTAACACTCTTATGTAATAAGATCCCATCCATGACCCGATCATTCTGTTTAGGGGTCCTAACTCATCCTCCCGAAGAGAAGCAAGATGTGAGTATTAAAGGGGCATTCCGGACGATTTTCATAATTTCACATCATGTAGTACATAAATCAACAGCTTCATGTATAGATTTGTAGAATTTATTGTGGTTCTTGAGCAGAGAAACAGTACTTTCAAAAACCTTAAACAAATTACACTGAACAAAGATAATGACATAGGAGCCTCACATATATCTCAGAAATGTAGCAGTGTCATTCCATTACAATACCGCCTGCTTGCAAGCTCACCTGTGTGTAATCTACGCATGCCTTCTTCTTTTGTGCTGCTTCCTTGAGCCACATCTCATGCATTCTTATGGTGAGGCTGCCATGTCATCATCCTTGTTCATTGCAATTTGTTATAAACTTTGAAAACATTCTTATTTTTCATCCCAATCATTATAAATCCTCAAACTCTGTACCCAGTATAACTAATTTATATATGTTCAAATGTAAAAATTTGAAAATCATCCGGAGGTCTCCTTTAAGTGGCTTCATACCAGCATGTGACTGGTTACAGCATTTCCTGTCACAGAAAAAGGGTGCCAGCATTTCACAAGCCACCTACAATTACATGCAGTGTATGTGGCAAAAGTACAGTATGCTGTCGCACAATTACCGTATACACACACCATCTCATTTGATATTTCTGGGCAGAGTGCAACATTAAAAAAACAGCACTTTCATTATGAAACAAAAACAGGCGCAGGTCATTTCAGTGCCTACTAATAAGAATCTGCTAAAATTTACAGAGATGATTACAAAGCAACACTGATACTTTGCCAAGTTGGGTTTCCCATAGATACTGTACATTGTATTCATTCCAAGCCTGTACTTTTAAAACATATAAGTTAAGCTAGTCAAATCCTATTATTCTTATCATATTTGGATCATAAAAATGAATACCTGCTATTAGAAATATCAATCATAAAAATGAATACCTGCTTTTAGAAAGGGCGGTGAGTTGGCTCAGTCGGTAGCGCGTCTGCCTCACGATCACGCGGCCCGGGTTCGAACCCGAGTCTGGACTGAGCAATGTTGTGTGTAAACATACCGTCCCCTCTAGCAAGAGGCAAAACACTCTGACCCTCGGATAGGACATAAAATGGAGGTCCCGTGTATGATAGAGTCAAAGCTCATGCACGTAAAAGATCCCGCTTCATTCATTCATCGCAAAGAGCAGGGTGTTTAACCCGGTGAAGTGGTCTCACCTCACATCCAACTGGACCCCATGGAAGACCAGCTTAGCATAGCTGAATATGGGCTATCCAGCCATCTTCTCGGATGGAAATGAACAAGCAAGCAAGCAAGCAAGCAAGCAAGCAATCAATGCAAATTACTGATGACACAGGAATGAAAGAATAGTGGGACCTGGCTTAGCTTGAGACACCAAAACAAAACAAAAAAAAAGGGGGGAAAAGAAAAACGTATCAACCTTTTCACTATTTGCAAATTGTACGCATGTAACTTTTTACTCTGAGTCAGCTGGTCAAATCCTACATAACTATTATTCTTAACATATTTTGATCAGAAAAATAAACACCTGCTTTTAAAAATATCAATCAATTCAAATTACTGGTGACAGTGGAATGAAAGAATAGTGGGACCTGGCTTTCACAGCTTGAGACACCAAAAAAAAAAAAAAAAAAGCGGGGGGGGGGGGGGGGAGAAAAACGTACCGGTAATAACATTTTCACTATTCGCACATTGTATACATGTACATGTAACTTTTTATGACATGTACGAGTCTGCAACTGGAATTTAAATGAGGGAAGGCAGTCTTCAGTTATACACAAGTTTACTGTATATTGCACTTTCCAAAGATGCACTTGTTACGAAGCATTCCATTCAATGTGATTCAAACAGTATCACAAAATTATAGATAACGATCAATGACAAAATACTAACAACAACAACTATTATTAGTAGCAGTAGTAGTAGTAGTGAATCATAATCATCATCATGATTAGTATTATTACTATTATTATCATCATCATCATCATCATCATCATCATCATCATCATTAAAGGTCCAGTTTACCTTTGGGAGCAGTGATTTCAACAATGTTCAAGATATCACATTTGATGCATATGTGTAGGTCTGTTGTATCACAAAACATCCTACCATATACAATTTTTGCAAAAAAAGCCTAGAATATGAGGAGATATCAGCATTTTTCTCAATAAACCATAACTGTATACGGTTTAGTCTGGAAGCATTCTTATTATAACTATTGTTCACATTTTGTGTATTTAACAATACTTAACATCGATTATACGGATTCAAATTGTTACAGTGGTTGTTTCTAACCCTAACTCACATTTTAGAACTGTTTTAAAGCACTAATGTTGGGTTTTTGTTTATTCTGCAAATGGTAAATTATGCCTTTAATATTATAATTATTTGTGTTCTCACTGGCTTTCTTAGCACTTTCAATAGAGACTCGACTCTCCTGCCTTCTGGTGGCAGATCTCCCGCTCGAGTCTGAATTTCTCTGGCTTTAGCTGTGTGTCTCCTGCTTGAGACATATTTCATCCAGCTTAAAAATCTAGCTTTCTCCCACCCAATTTTAGTTTTGTCGCTGGCGCATACAACAAAATATAGGTCTACGGTAGGGAGAGAAAGCATTGTGTACCCTAGAGCATTCCGGATCCAGGATCCAGGCCCTGAATGCTAGTAGCAAGGGCATCGCACTCATGATGTGCACATCAGGGGCGGATCCAGGAATTCTGAAAAGGGGGGGGGGGGGCGCCAAAAATACTTCTGGTGCCACTTCCGGGTATCATTGGCTGACAAGTAGAAAAAAAAAAAAAAAAAAAGGTTCACCACAATTTTCTGCTGCCACTACAATCGGCTGACAAAGATGGTTTCTTCAAAAATTAAAGGGGGGCACCCGTGCCTCCTTTCATTTTTTTTTTTATTTATTTGGTTTTAAGAAAAAAACAGGGCGACACTTGCCTGGGGTGCCCCCCCCCCCCCCCCCCCCCCTCTGAACCGCTTATGCACATGTTCATGAGATCAGAGTCACCAGTCTGCTTGAGGGTCCAGGCAGAAGAATCTTCCTTTCCAAGAGGATCTTGGGGTTGGCGTCGTCTCTTGCTTCCTATTTGTTACTCAGCACCACAAGTGCAGTGCTAACCCTAAAAATTTGCTGTGCTAGGAAGTCCTGTACTTTTGGTAGGACCAGCCCACTATCTGAAAACACCAATTAGAGCAGAAGCAGAGCTAAGCTTGACTCTGGGAAATCGGTTGGGCTAAAGGGAGGGGGGGGGGTGGGGTGGCTTAGCCCAGCAAATTACCAGGGTTAAGCAAAATATTTACAAGTGAGGAAAGACCTTCATATTCTGTGACCTCAACATTGGCATGCTGCCATAATTCTTATTCAGTTACTTTTTAGAAGTGAGGGACTACACACACACATACAAACGCACAGTAAAAACCTCCAAAATATAGTCCAGCATAATTTGCATGGTGGTTGAAGTCACATGTATCACACTATCTGGATGGCATACAGAACACTGAAGGACAATACCCTCACATCTCAGATTCTGTTTGAACGTAGTTCAATCGGCGCCTGACTGCGATCAATGATGATACCATTACCCAGCTATCACAGGTGTGATTCACACTGCACCTGGCATTTTCACGATGATGAAAAATAGAGACCATTATTATAACAACATAAAAACAGTTCCAGTTCTACTGCTTTTTTCTTACATGTGAGGTGAGAGAAGGTAATGGTTTTTGTTCATTCTTCCTTTAGAAATTAGTGACTTTATAATAACATATCAACCAAAGTGTAAGGGAAGTTTGCAATAGCCTCTCATTTTTCTCCCATGTGTTCAGAGATGTGGATAACACTGTTTATTCATTATCATATCACATGAAATGTTTTACAAACACTGATACAAATGTATTACCTCATTCAGTGGGACTTCTAGGACAGTATAGCCAGTGGCTACTTTACACTCAAGAGAAGCAGTGAAGAATTTAAGATCCATTTTCAGAAGGAAGGTCAGTGATTTCCCAACTGGGATAAGACAGACAGCACATTTAAGGGCTTTTTACACTTGTAAATGTTTGCTTAGCCCCGGACCAACAGTGGGGCTAAGGGGGGGCCTTAGCCCCACCGTTGGTACGGGACTATCCTTAGCCCACTTTCTGTTTACACTCGTTTTTGCCAAAGTGGGCTAGCCCCACCGATAGTACGGTACTATCTGGCCCTGCAAAATAGCAGGGGTTAGCACCGCATGCGGTGCCAAGCAAGTGAGTGTAAACAGAACGAAAAAATAATCCTGGGCTAAGCGACGGAGACGAAGTCCGACCCTCACTGACCAATCAGAAATGAGGTAATCAAGTGCTGCCGGTGCGTGCGTGTACGTGTACAGTACACAGCGTAATTATGAATATTCATGTGGTTTGGAAAGTCCGGGGCTAAGAAATACGAGTGTAAAAAGGTCAGTTTTCTCCTTAGCCCCGGACAAGAGATAGTACGGGACTAATTGGCGAGTGTAAAAAGCTGAAAAATTGGTACGGGACTAACGATAGTCCTGGGTCACAGAAAGTCCGGGGTTAAGAAACACAAGTGTAAAAAGCCCTTTATGGTACCAGAGCCAATACTATTTCGGCCAGTTGTTTATTTGGCCAAAAAACAAAACAAAAACAAAAACAAAGACTTTCCAATTCTGTAAGTGTGTCCTCTGATAGATTGCGTAGAGGCACGCGCAGCACACAGAGAGCTAGTCTAAAGTAAAAGACTTCCCAACTCTGGTTGTGTAGTCTCACGTAGATCACATTATATTTATATTTTTAATCCCCCTCTTTTAAGGGACTTTCCCGCTACAATATTAATGGGCAGAATGTGTTAATATAACATGCTCAATTTCAGCTTAATCTGATAATCCCTTCATTGCTGCCGCTCTGGTGGTTTACATCCGGTGTTTTGTCCCTTTCATGGTACAGCTAGCCCGGCTTGGTAAAGATTAAGCGCTTGAATAGACCGTGTACTTCAGAGCTCTTTTCTCAGTTCACACTTTTCCAGTGTGTGCTTTCTTTCTAGCAGTTAGGTAGGTTAGGGGAGTTCATTTGAATTGAGTTATACATCATTTTAAAGCTTAGAGTCTGCTCTTTCAGAATCTGCTGTTAAGTAAATATTCATGTCTGGCGACTTTTTGTTGGTTTTGTGGTGCAGGGTCACAAATGTTCACTGTTATACAGTTCAGTACTTGTGAGATTTACAAACACTCTTCCTTCTCAGACTAAATTATCACTGGACTAGAATTCCTCTTTAAGACAGATAAAGGATGACAAGTGTTCTACAAGCATGTACATACCCACACAACACGCACACACACACACACACACACAAAGCTGCATATAGGAGAGGTAAACTATGGTAAATTTCCAAATCTACAATACTTTCTATCCATTGTATTTGTATGATGTAACATTATTGAATTTACTTCAATAACAACCCCACTAAATTTGGATGACCTTTAACCTTGACCTTCACCTTTCACCTCTGTCATTTCAGCTAATTACATTGTATTTATTTCCTTGTATCCTACTACCAGATAATAGGCCTACTTCCACTGGACATTCTTAACCAATTACAGCAGCAATTTAAGTTCAGAAACCTTTGACCTTGACCTTTAACCTATGGCAACTAGCATGTGCATGCTTGAGTGTCAATCTATTCTAACTTTGTCCATCAACTTGAATCACTACTTGTTTCAAATCAGCACATCAAGAGTCTACAGGTACAGTAGCCCCGGAGACCCCGCCGCTGCGGCGGGGTCCTGGCGGCTACCCCGCAGTTTTGTTCAAGTGAGAATCACGAACAACTCCCTATTGCCACATATACGGCAACTTCACAAATAAACCATGGCTAAATGTCCATCATAAACACAGTTACAATATAAAATGAAATATACACTACCCCATTGCCCTGATCCTTCTCACCAATTTATCTGGAAACTGCATAATTTTCCACATTTTTTAGGAGTAGGCGGTCTGCCCTAGTAGAGAGCTTTGCTGCTATTTTGAACGTGTATATCCATCAGTACGCATCTACGCATGCGTAAATAATGACGTCAACGTTACGGACGCAAAAGGATATGAATAATGCATTATCGCACGGTGAATATGCATCATGTAGCGAGTAAATACAGCTGTCAATGCACTGCACTGAATGCATTGTGTGCGCGTGTGCAAGTGATTGTGAGTTTTAGTGAGCATCGGTGAGCTGAAGATATTTGCCTTATAAGACAGCATTTTCTGCATCATAAGCAATGAAATGCATCAAACAGTCGCCGATGTGAATCATTTAGGTTTAGTCCACCCATGTAAGTATTCCCAGTAGTTTTTGTTGAAAAATTAAGGAAATACAGCGCCGGAACGGCACCCGTTTGGTACAACATTAAAATATCGAGGCCAAAACGGCGCAGCCCCAACACTGTACGTTGTACGTTGGGGCTGCTGGTCGCAGTTACAGGTACAGGTGTGTAGTAATATGCAGCATTGTACGTACACAACAAATTATGGTTTTTTTTTTCTTTCCAAAATGACAATATGGAGGTCAGAAACTGACAGATTATAGATGGACAGACAATCCAAAGACATTACCAGTATTCTCCATCCATATATCTCTCTCTATAAATGTTCAGGACTGAAAAGGAAAGCAGTGAAACCAGCAGAAGTTCAGTGAGTTCATGTCATTTTATAACCTACCACCTGACCTGGGTCTGCTGAATAAATTTTTATTTGATTTGTAAAAACAACTGAAAAAGAGAATAGTAACGCAGATAAGGGAAATTCTGGGCTTTTCAGAGTGCGGCCCAGCGCCCCTGCATGACTCTGATCCAGAGCTTACCCCTTCTGGCTGGCCTGGGATCGATAACATGGGATGGAAGGGAGCTTCCGAATGAAACGACATCCCACCGATGCCGCGCCCGCCGCTGCGCTGGACAAGGGTAAGAGCGCATGATGCATGCTGGTGACTGAACTAGTCACATCACAGTGGAAACAGCATGCCAACAACATTGCATAAATTCGACAAATACAATGGTTTTCTAAAAGCACTTCCACTAATATTCACTCACCGTTGTTGGAACGTTATGAAATCCTAGTTCATGAATACTATGTTTATGGACGGCTCCTTGGCGGTTTGCTCACTCCCTTTGCACGCAATCAGAACTTTCGCAATACCCTTCTGCCCCGCTTGCTTGATCCGCGCTGTTTACGATCGACGATGGCATCACCGGCCAGCTTTTGTAGAGAGGGGCAGATAGACTGCACTGTACTGTTGGGCGCAGTAGGGGCTAGGATAGGCACTCTCTGGTGCCGCAGCATGCACTCCGTGACTGGCGCCGCATGCACTGAACACGTGTGCAGTTCGAAATCAGTCGTTGGTGCAAATAATATGCACGAAAGATGGCGCTCTTTGAGAACACATAAGTTTGAGGTTGGAATTTTCTTCAGTTTGTCTCCCTCCAACAAACGACATTTTCCGACATGTTTGTGAAATCACAGATCAGCAGTAAGAGTTGCGATCTTACAAATTTCATTTGTTAGAGATTGTTAGAGGGAGACAAACTGAAGAAAATTCAAACCTCAACCTTCATCCCTCTGCTTAATAATTATTCTCTAGCACATACAAGCTTGGACTTACTAGTATCTGAGATGAACCGAAGAACGAAGAGAGCCATCGAGTTGGGAGAGAGGAAGGTGGGAGGCGACAGCAACATCTACGCGAAAACCATTTCATTTGTTTTCTTGGTAGAAAAATTGACTGCAGTGACTTACATCAACTCGTTTTAATGAATCCCTTTTTCAATTATATGAAGTTGGAAATCTCTTATTGTTGTTGTGTGTTTTTTCTAGACTAATCATCTCTTAATGATTTAAAGGGATGGTATAGTTTTGGTTGAGATGGAGCTTCAGCTAGGTTTCAAACTCTTTTGTGTAAACAATGCTATAACGATAATTTTTAAAGAAGTACATATTCCCTCAACTTATTACTTACATTATGTTTCCCTATACCTTCTAAATGGGTGATTTAAAGGACAAGTTCACCTTCATAGACATGTGGATTGAGTGAATGCAGCAATATTAATAGAACACATCAGTGAGAGTTTGAGGAAAATCGGACAATCCGTTCAAAAGTTATGAATTTCTGAAGTTTCTCATCAGTCACGGCTGGATGAAAGGACTACAAAAGCTTGTGATGTCACATGTGTACAACGATATAAAGAAAGAATAAAGAAAATTCAACATATTTCCAGTTTTCTCGCAGAACAATACAACACTCGACTTCTCTCTTTCAGAAGGCAGGCGGAATGAGTACTTTATTCAAAAAGTAAAGTTTTGTGAAATTTTCCTTGTATTGTTGTACGCATGTGACATCATACACTGTGGTAGTCTTCTCATCCAGCAGTGACTGGGCAGATACTTTAAAAATTCATAACTTTTGAACGGATTGTTCGATTTTCCTCAAATGTTCACTGATGTGTTCTACTAATATTGCTGCATTTTCTCAATCCTTATGAATATTAAGGTGGACTTGTCCTTTAATGATTTAAAGGGATGGTATAGTTTTGGTTGAGATGGAGCTTCAGGTTTCAAACTCTTTTGTGAGATAATCAGAAACCTCTTCTGAAATATTGAAGCGCATACAATAATTGAAAGTTTACTTGAATAAAATCGGTTTTGAAATGGTTAAGATATCTAAAAACAAAGAGATATTAATAAAAAGGTGAAACCCCACTTTTATTAGGACCACTTTGTTTACTTTGTTTCTGTTTTGTTTTGTTTTGTTTTTTGATATGTCAGCCATATCTTGCAAAAAGTTTAAATGTCTGAATCCCCGTGTGTCAACTAAAACTAAACCACCCCTTATTCGTCTGGGAAGTCTTTTCTACATGACATTCCAGTGATCAGTCAATGACATGCTCTGGACGGCAATATACTTTTGTTTAATATTCGTCTATTATTGTTCAACATTAAATGTAAGGTTATTGGTGTCAGACTCTTTCAGCACAACTCTTTTTCGTCTTAGTGTGGGTTTCTCTGTTTTTTTTTTTTCTTCCTTTCTTTCACTTCTGTGAAGACACCATGCTCAAAAAGATTCACAAAAATGTTATAGTGA